>NC_051236.1:22900000-23087500 GCF_015220715.1 Pygocentrus nattereri
ACCCTTTGTTCTGGGGAGGTGCAGATGAATAACACTCCAGGGTGATGTACGAGCAGGGGTGTTCTTTTAGAGATGAGCCTGAAGCACAGATGTTGGCCTGTTTAGTGTGGGAAGCCCATCTGAGCAGTGCTCATTAATACGTTGGTTGCTGTCTAAATAAAAGCTTTGTTCCGCCGTGCATTAGCAGACAATATAGCAGTGTAGCACTAGGCTAGTATGCTAGACCTTCCTGAGCTCCTGCTTAAGTCCTTGCTTATGGGTTTTATTATGTATCTTATCATTAGTGGAGCCTTCAGAGATGAGATCGCAGTAGAGAATGGGTAAGGTGTTTTAGCCAAAAATGTGATTTCCTCAGCCAGGTTTGGTGTCTGCTTAAATTTGGAAGCTTATAGTCAGCACACCACTTATATGTGCAATATGTACTATATGTGAACGACAGGCCTTAATCTTCGCAGGTTTGTCTTCTCTGTTGTGACTCTCATGTTGAACTGGCAGCATATGGCTTTCATTACTTGTTAGCTACACTAGGCTTGTATCTCCACTGAAAAACTAAGCAACCTTCGAGCATGTCTTGACAGACTCAATTTTGGGTCAGTAAAAATTGTCAGCAAATTTAATTTTTGGCCTGAAGTAATCTTTACTTTTAAAAAATGGGCCATTTGTCTTGTGAGCAAAATATATTTGGTTGATAATTCCAACCTACAGTGAGATTATTTCATTTGCACAGACCACACAAATGCTAATGCTTATGTAATTTTCAAGTGTGTGCGTGTGCGTGTGTGTGTGTATATGTCTGCGTGTGCATGTGGTGTGTAGGGGAATGGATTGCTGACTCAGCGTCTTCCCCTTTAGTTCTCATGTCTGTTGCTTCACTCTCTTATGTGACAAACTCCCTGTCTTTGTGGCCTGTTCCAGTAATGACAGCCTGTCTGCCTCCACCATGCTGCACACTGTGGCCTCCCCAGCACAGACTGACAAACCACCGAAGGGGGGGGTACCCAGCTGCAGCAGTTTCCAAAAGGCTGCTCACGTAGCACAAAACGTGGAGGAGGTGCAGTGCTGGGGTTGAAAATTAGGCCAGTGATTTGACAAAATGACTCTCGTATGCGTGTGGGCCTATATCTGAAATAAGTATACCAAACTACAATTATCTCAAATGCGTTTGTACGTTGTATGGAAAAGTTTGAACAGCCCTGGTCAAATTACACGTTTCGCTGATTTTGATGTGAAAATAAGTGAAAACATCATCTTAAATACAAGAACATATGGCATTTTCTGCCATTTTTTACCTATTTAAACATATTGCAGAAAGTAAAAATAAAATATAAATTGTGCCATAACATTTGCACAGGCCACGTTGTGTTTTTATTTTCCCCTCAATATGTCAAAATCAGCAAATAAGAAGTGAGTGTGCATTAAAATGTGTTCTCTGTAGAGGATGTGTTTATCTCAATTAGAAAATTCAACAAAAAATGTCATTTGACCAGGGCACCCAATCTTTGCATATGACTGTATGATACTTATAGTATAGTATAGCTGTTAGCATCAGTACTGCTTTCTTTTGTCTTCATCTTTGGCTTCATTTGCAAGTTAGCATGCTTCTGCAATAGAGAGATGTTTGCTTTTACAATAAATATACAATGCATTTCAGCTCTGTTGAGACACAGAGGTGTTCCCTACAGGTCAGATTTAATTCTAGAAATGTGGTTTGAAGCTTGTGGCATGGTGTCCTGGGACTATAGTAGAGGTTTTTGTGGCCATGTGATCAAAGTCCAAACTCAATTTATATAACAACTTTGAGACCTGGCCTGTCCAAGGCTCACTGGTACTGGAACAGAACCTGCTCACATGTACTAACAGAGATGGTTTACAATTCTTTACCTTGTTAGTAAGCAATTGATTTGATCAAGAGAAGAGGTCATGCTGACAGAAAACTGGTACTTTATACATATGTAATAGACTATAAAGAGTATTTATTATAATATTTTTGTGAAATTGCTGATCTTACCTGGCAGAGAGCAGCATTCACCCTCCTCTGAGCTACTGTTAACTGTGCTATGCTAAACTTCCTCACGCTACTGCTGCTACTGCAGAAATGCTTAACAAGCACCAACCTAACTCATCCCTCTGTGACTGAGACTAAAGTACTTCTGAACTGCATCCAGTTTATTTTTCGTTCACCCATTTCTTAAACTCTGGAGCTATTCGTTCAGAAAGGTAGTGAGAGTGAGAGAACGTGCGCAGAATTTACATACATGCATTACTTTAAGTGAAAACTACATTAAGGTACTGCAAAAATTACTCACTCAAGTTAATACATACTCTACAGAAAACA
Organism: Pygocentrus nattereri; assembly: GCF_015220715.1. Taxonomy (NCBI): domain Eukaryota; kingdom Metazoa; phylum Chordata; class Actinopteri; order Characiformes; family Serrasalmidae; genus Pygocentrus; species Pygocentrus nattereri. The sequence goes on from NC_051236.1 coordinate 22,902,336, forward strand.
TACTTCTGAGTATTTTAAGGCACAGTTACTATATATTTATTGAAGTTTACATATTGGGGAAAAACAAAAAAAATTAAAGTGTGCAAAAGTTACAGCACATTCTTTATTAAATGTTTTATGGTTTTACGATATGTCACACTCAGCATATAATTAGAAATTGTGCTCTAAAATGAGCAGGAAAATGCCTCATTTAATTGTGTTCTCCGCGCACGCACACACACACACACTTTCTAAGTCGATCCTGCAATCCTGGGTGGCAGTCACTTAGAAATTCAACAAAACATGTCATTTGACCAGGCGCACCCAAACTTTTGCATATGAGAGTGTGAATAATCAGACTGGACCTGGCTCAAAACTGGACTGCTACATTTATATTTATAAATGTATATTTTTGAATGATATAAACAATTTAAAGTGTTACGAGTTTTCATGTGACAGCCGTAATATACAAAATAGTTAAAAACATTTTATATCAAATTATTAAATGGGCCTTGTTATCCTCACAGAAACACAGAGTTTGGAGGAGTGTGGTCAGCAGCTGAAGAGAATCCTGGACTCTCCCAGCATCCCACAGTCTAACCACCAGCTTCTGGTCTATCTGACCCGACACCTCAGCAAGGTAACCCAGAGTGGAGGGGCTGCTCAGGCCAGTCCCAGGCTGCTGGGCCAGGTCTACAGCGAGGCCGTCTTCAAAAACAACCACTTCAGGTAAGAAAGATGCTGAAAGACTGAGATAGATGTTCTCTGCAAGTTGTAATTTAATGCTAGCCCAGGTTTTCTATCATGACTTTTCTTCTGAAATTACCTCTGAAACATACAGAACATGACGTCAGTGGAAAGTAATGTTCTGCGCATTATTTTGTACCTGAATTGCTTTTAGGGGTAAGTGGATGTACTGTGAGTACCAGAGAAGCTCCATTTGATGCTTTGAAACATAAGATTTGGCTGTATGGCCTAGAACTGCTCTTAAAAGACTAATATGCAGCATTTCACTAGATTTATTTTTTCACCTGAAGTCCACTTATAATGTTTGTGTGGGTTTCTGTAGCAAAACACTCATAATCCATTTGTACATGGCCATTTTCAACCACTCTTTATCCCTTAGAATTAAGTTGGCTGTTCATATTGTGTCTTGAAGGCTGATAAATGGAAATTAGTTCTGTTCTGAGTTGCTATCCTTTTTTGTGCTTAATTCAAAGAGCAGTCCAAGCTGAAACAATCCTTAACTTTATGGTGAATGGGTGGAGCTAAACTGCTGTAGACTGAGTAGATAGTAGTGCATTTATATATAGCCATTCATGACATCATGGAAACAGTAAAATCCAGACAGGACTGAGGTGTGAACACTGCGTTCTGAAACTTTACAGAAAATGTAGTTTTCTGTGGTAAACCCCCTTTAACACAAATGTATATGGAATTTTTTCATTATAATACCCTGTAAAATGATAATAACATATGTATATGTTGCAGTTTTACAGGCAGCATGATGCATTCCCCATGAGTGTGCTATAGGAAGAGCACATCACTATAATGATTGTTCTATTAACTTTTTAACTGCAGGGGTGTAAAGGTAATCCCAAGGCTTCTAATATTTCTCACATCTCATCACAATTACCTTGTAAACAGCAACACCATATTCTCTATAAAGTGGCTCGCGGAATAGGGGATTTTAATATGCGTAATAAAGAGTAGTGTGGTTGTGAGTCATTGGGCATACAGCATGCGTATTGTGCTCCGCTAACTGGCATCATTCTTATTTGATTGTGATCTGCTTCCCTGTCTCAGTGCCAAGTTAAGGAACAGCGACGGGACTTTCCTTTTTCTCATTGTCATCCACTACCCTGAAATTAGGAGTGGCAGAGGCTGTGTTATGCCTCAAACAGTCATTTTGTTCAGCCATCAGCTTTTGCTCATGCTGAGGACTAAGGTCATAAAAGCCTCTTAGGAAATACAAAATAAGTATTTCTTCCATAACAAAATAGTAATGCACTGAAATGTTTCCATCATTTCCACCTAAATAAAATACTCAGTGTTGTAACAATATTGTTGCCTCATATTTCCAGTTCTAGACACCTGCTCATTCAACTTTTCTCCTGAAATCAGGGGTAATAATAAGGAGTTTGTCCTCCCTTTGCTGCAGTAACAATCTGTCACCTTGTATGATGGCTTTGCACTTAATGTTAGAATATTGCTGTGATGATTAGATTGCATTCGGCCACAAGAGCATTAGTGAGGTCACTAGTTGGATGATTAGTTCTCGATCACAAGCGCCTCTTTAGTTCATCCCAAAGGTATTTGATGGCACGCCATCATTCAAGAACACAGTTTCGTTGCTACGCAGCCCAATGCTGAGGAGCTTCGCATTGGGTTCCGTGACATTAGGTTCTAGTGTGGCTGCTCCATAGCGTCCAATTTTAATGGCAATGCATTTCTATGGAGATTACACATGCTGTATGTGTGCAAAAGAAGGGGTCTCTGGATATTATTATTAGTAGTATTAGTAGTGGAGACATTTCCAGGTGTTCCACCTCCTCTTGATACTCAGCGTAACAGATTATAAATCACTTCTTTAGTCCATCATAGAAGCCATGAAATAGTTCCACACAACCAGCAATTTGTTGCATCCATATGCAGTAAATTCATGTTAAAATCAAGTGAATTACTTTTTTATTCATGCTGAAATGAAATAGAATGGAGCTATGAACATAAACAGGACTTTCAAGCACATCAGCCACTGTATCTCATACCAATGAGAAGTGAGTGTGAGCAGCTTAAAATGTGAGGGAGCTCAGATGTGTGAGTGTGTCTTGTGTGTGTGAATGCATGAGTGTTAAAATGTGACTTTGCCTTTTGAGTTTTTCTTTTGACCTCACATTTCAAAGGTTTCTGAACTATAGTTAAAGTGCAGTATTTGAGTCTCTCCCCCTCTCCATCTTGTTCCTCTGTTTCCAGTGCCGATGTGAACCCAGAGCACCATGTGAAGATTCTGGAGGCTCTTATCGTGGTTGGAGGCCTGATGGAGATGCAAGCTGCCCCAGGTAGGCCAGCCCTCCATTGGGCCTCTTATTCTCCTCCTGGTTAAGGGGTATTAACTCCTTTAACCATGGTAAATGACTAGGATACATGGGCTTGAATGGCTACAATGTGATAAAATGCACTAATGTTCAAAGAATAATTTGTGTTTTATTGTGTTACTACGCAGCCGCAATAAACAATTCATCCACAAAACAATGTAGATCTTTAATGTTTGGTTATGATTTCCAAGCAACATGGCATCTTTATTCATCTGACATGTGATTTAAGTGTTTTAAGTCAGTATATCTGTGCGGTGTGCATTTGACATTGATTTTAAATGTGGCTCAGCTGATCAGAATCCAGCTGTCCACACTAAAACATTAGTGTTTGTTCTGAAATGTTTGGTTAGTGTGTCATGGACGTGAACTTATTTAGATTTCTGTGTAGTTCTGAGGGAAAACACCACCTTTTCTGAGAAGCCACCACACTTATTTCTCTCTGTATATAAACTACACAGCATGAAGGCTCCAATTAGCAGCTTTATTGGCTGGTGATTTGAAACCAGCCATTAGGGTTGTACTTTGTGTACTTCTGGTGCCGGTCCCAAGCCCGGATAAATGGTGAGGGTTGCGTCAGGAAGGGCATCCGGCATAAAACCTGTGCCAAAACTATCATGCAGATCACAAATATGATTGCCATACCGAATCGGTCGAGGCCCGGGTTAACAACGACCGCCTCCGGTGCTGTTGACCAGCAGGGTGCCGGTGGAAATTGGACTACTGTAGATCGAAGACCATCAAAGAGGAGAGGAGGAAGGCAGGTTAGAAGACAGCGAGAGATAAGGAAAGGCAGGAGTGTGGAGGTTAGAGTAGGGACTCTGAACATAGGAACAATGACTGGTAAAGGCAGAGAGCTTGCAGACATGATGGAGAGAAGGAAGGTAGATATTCTGTGTGTTCAGGAGACCAGATGGAAAGGAAGCAAGGCCAGGAACATTGGAGGTGGATTCAAACTGTTCTGTCATGGTGTAGAAAGGAAGAGAAATGACGTAGGGATAATCCTAAAGGAACAGCTTGGGAAAAGTGTTCTGGATGTAAAGAGAGTGTCAGACAGGATCATGAGCCTGAAGTTGGAGGTTGATGGTGTGATTTTGAATGTGGTCTGTTCATATGCACCACAGGTTGGTTGTCAGTTAGAGGAGAAAGAGGAATTTTGGAGTAAGATGGATGAAGTGGTAGATGGTGTCCCTAGAGAGGAGAGATTAGTGACTGGTGCAGACTTCAATGGACATGTTGGTGAAGGAAACAGGGGATGAAGAGGTGCTGGGTATGTATGGTGTGAAAGACAGAAATGCGGAAGGTCAGATGGTTGTAGATTTTGCAAAGAGAATGGAAATGGCTGTGGTGAACATGTATTTTCAGAAGAGGGAAGTGTAGCAAGGCAGCATAGGGTGGTTGTCTGTAGAATGAGATTAGAAACAAAGAAGAGGAAGAGAGTGAAGACAGAGCCAAAGATTAGATGGTGGAAGCTGAAGGAGGAGGATGGTTGCAGGCAGTTCAGGGAAAAATTGCAGCAGGCCCTTGGGGGCAGTGAGGAGCTACCTGAGAACTGGGAAACTACAGCTAAGGTGGTGAGACAAACTGGCAGGAATGTGTTGACAAGGAAGAAGAAGACAAGGAAAGTTGGTGGTGGAATGAGGAAGTTCAGGAGAGTATTCAGAAGAAGAAGGTAGCTAAGAAAAAGTGGGATAACCAGAGAGATGAAGGAAGTAGGCAGGAGTACTGTGAGGCTAGTCGCATAGCAAAAAGAATGGTGGCAAAGGCAAAGGCTCAGGCCTATGATGAGCTGTATGAGAGGCTGGACAGTAAAGAAGGAGTAAAGGACTTGTATCGTTTGGCTAAACAGAGAGATAGAGCTGGAAAGGATGTACAGCAGGTTAGGCTGATAAAGGATATAGAGGGAAATGTACTAGTGAGTGAACAGAGAGTGTTGAGTAGATGGAAGGAGTACTTTGAAGAACTAATGAATGAGGAAAACAAGAGAGAGAGGAGGACAACGTGGGGAGAGATAGTGGATCAGGAAGTGCAGAGAATTAGTAAGGTGGAAGTGAGGGCAGCTTTAAAAAGGATGAAGAATGGAAAGGCAGTTGGTCCAGATGACATACCTGTGGAGGTATGGAGATGTTTAGGAGAGAAGGCAGCTGACTTTTAACCAGGTTGTTTAACAAAATCCTGGCGAGTGAGAGGATGCCTGATGAGTGGAGAAGCAGTGTACTGGTCCCCATTTTTAAGAACAAGGGTGACGTGCAGAGCTGCAGTAACTACAGAGGTATAAAGATGATGAGCCACACCATGAAGGTATGGGAAAGAGTTGTTGAAGCAAGGCTGTGGAGGCTCTTTCATGCCCAGAAAGAGTACCACAGATGCAATTTTTGCGTTGAGAGTGTTGGTAGAGAAGTACAGAGAAGGTCAGAAGGAGCTACATTGTGTCTTTGTGGATCTAGAGAAGGCATATGATAGGGTGCCGAGAGAGGAACTGTGGTGCTGTATGAGGAAGTCAGGTGTAGCTGAAAAGTATGTTAGGGTGGTGCAGGACATGTATGAGGATAGTGAGACAGTGGTGAGGTGTGCAGTTGGAGTGACAAATGATTTCAAGGTGAAGGTAGGGTTACATCAGGGATCAGCTTTGAGCCCCTTCTTGTTTACAATGGTGATGGACAGGTTGACAGATGAGGTCAGGCAGGAGGCTCCATGGACCATGATGTTTGCAGATGACATTGTAATCTGTGGTGAGTGTAAAGAGCAGGTGGAAGAGAATCTGGAGAGGTGGAGGTTTGCACTGGAGAGGAGAGGAATGAAGGTCAGTAGAGATACATGTGTGTGAATGAGAGGGAGGCAGGTGGAAAGGTGAAGATGCATGGAGTAGAGGTCGTAAAGGTGGATGACTTCCAAATATCTTGGATCAACCATCCAGAGCAATGGACAGTATAGAAAAGAGGTGAAGAAGAGGGTGCAGACAGGATGGAGTGGGTGGAGACGGGTGTCAGGGCTGATGTGTGACAGAAGGTTAGCAGCAAGAGTGAAAGGGAAGGTTTACAAGACAGTAGTGCGTCCTGCTATGATGTATGCTTTGTAGATTGTGGCTCTGTCTAAAAGACAGGAGGCTGAGCTGGAGGTGGCGGAGATGAAGATGCTGAGATTTTTGTTGGGAGTGACAAGGATGGACAAGATTAGAAATGTGCAGATCAGCCAGAGAGGCCAGGTTGAGATGGTTTGGACATGTGTTGAGGCGGAATAGTGGATATATTGGTCAAAGAATGTTGGAGATGGAGCTGCCGGGTAGAAGGAGAAGAGTTAGACCTCAGAGAAGGTTTATGGATGTAGTTAAGGTGGACATGGAGATGGTTGGTGTGAAAGTAGAGGAGTCAATGGATAGGGCAAGATAGAGGCAGATGATCCGCTGTGGCGACCTCTAAAGGGAGCAGCCGAAAGAAGAAGATTGGCTGGTTATTTGGTTTCTTCCACATAAGACAACATAGGAATTCCCACCTGCCATCCCTCTTCACAACTATTGTAAAGCAATAGCCAGTAGTCAGCCCCTTTTAAGCTGTTTTTTTTTTTTTTAGCATTTGAGATTGTTTTCAAGTAATCAATGAAAAGTGACTTTGAAGTAGAGACATGACTTTGAAGTAGAGATTCAGATTACCCTTCAAGTAGGTTTTGAGTTGTGGAAATTTATATATGGTATGGACATTAAATTATGCAACTGAGCCTCAGGAAAATGGGGACACCTAGGGTTGCCACGCGTCTAGTTCTGGACCATACTGTCCATTTTTCAGCTCTGTTGTCCAGTGTCTGATTGGTACTGTGTCAGTGTGATGAGGCAAAGTTATTGCCCATCAATAGAGATACTTTAAGACTGCGTGTGAGTGTAGTACTTGGCTGGGATAGTGTAGTGGTTAACACCTCTGCCTTCTACACTGTAGACTGGGGTTCAATCCCCACCTGGGTAAACACCCGACACTATACCAGTAAGAGTCCTTGGGCAAGACTCCTAACACCGCCATTGGCCTACCTGTGTAAAATGATCAAATTGTAAGTCGCTCTGGACAAGAGCGTCAGCCAAATGCCGTACATAGTACTTGTTTACCTATCTGTTATACTTAGCTATAATAATCACCTGTTGTCTGTTCCTTAGCAGAGTCAGTAAAAGCGAGGCAGAGCAGACTGAGCTCATTCATGAGTTTTAAATGCACCAAAAAGTTGGAATAGGGGATGTGGTAAAGACATATTGCATGATTCCTCCAACTAGCCCCCTATGTCTGGTTTTGCTACAGACAAAATCTGGCAACCCATATGATGCCCCTGTTTTCATTTGAGATTTCAAATGTTTAAACTTCTCCACTCCTTTTTAAACAGATGGCTTCAGAGCTGATGTCACTTATTTGATCGTTGTCACCTCCTCGTTAGCGATTGTATGTGTTAGTGAGGGTGCTGTATCTCTGACTTGTTTGGAAGTCGTTCCTTCATTCCCAACCAAAATCAACAGAGTGTGTGCTTTTGCATGTCTTAGTGAGTCAGTGACTGATGGGTGCTGCTGAGGGGGCTGGTGAATGTTTGTGGATAGATGGCAGAGGAAGAGAGCGAGGAGAGGAATTGTGGATGATCCTTCTATGCAGAGCCTGGCTCAACATTAGTGACTCCAGCGAGGCCTGGCAGTGTTGCAGTGAATCTGGCCTTCCTGCCTGAGCATTTGGCAGCCAGGGCTTGCTCCATGCTCCGTTTTGTGGTTTAATGAAAAGAGTTTGACTTAGGGCCTTTTACAGTTCTCTCGGCTGGAGTTTATTTAACTTATTCATTTCTCATACTGGGAGAATGACTGGGCACCTCCCTTGACTACCCAAACATTCAGTTTTGGTCATGGAACCTCCAACACTACCACTAAGAAATGCTTAGGGGCACCCAAAGCTTACATTTTTACTAGGTTTATTCTGTGAGCCATCATAAATAAAGTTTTATTGCTCATTTTGTAGAAAAGGAATAACATGATAGGTGGAATAACATGATTAGATGAAGACTTCACTGTGATAAGACATTGCTGGAGTTCATTAAAATATATTGTTTTGTCACAGAAGCAGATTAGACTGAGGAAATGTGTACAGTCAAGAATATGCATTCAAGCAATGTGTAACGGGGAGTGAGGGTCGAAATTAGGGTCGAGACAGTCCAGGGTCATAGAGCCAACACGTAGAGATTGTGGCACAGACATCACAATAAAGAGCACCAAATCAAACACTAGAACACAATACAACCACTAGAACACAATACAACCAACACTGCAGAAAACAATTCAAACACCAATACATCCAACACCAACAAACACAAGGGGCAAACACAGGGCTGAAATACAACAGGGCTGATGAGGGACAGGTGGAAACAATAAGGGGTGGAGTCATGAAACGAGGGGGCTGGACCAAAACAAAACGCACGTGGGCTAAACCAAAACACGAATACATGGACAGGACTGGGAGGGGCCAATCGTGACACAATGTCTAAATAAGTTCCAGTATATATTGGATTTACGTGTCAATAAAAGAAGAAAGTGATGAAGGATGCTTAATTCATTCAAACTTGCATGACATCAGTTTAGATCACACTGCATATGCAGTGTCACATTTGATTGAGGTTTATGTTTTTTGTGTGTCTTTCTGTCTGACAGACAGCATGAGTGTTCAGTGGCTTTGTTATGTAGGAATTTACATGCCTACATATTGTTCTTGGAGTATATTTGTGGGATAAGCTGCAATCTAATGCCTAGTAACAGATGAATTTGTGACATCAATCAAACATTATGGCACATATCCCAAAACTCAACGACTTGCCTCTGAATACAGAGAAAAAAGGAGAGATTTGTGCCCTGCTGTTGCTGCTGAGGGGTCATTATTGGGACCGGGGTGCACTACTGTTTACGAGAGGGCCTTATGCTATTTGGCATCTGTGCTGCATGTCAAAAATTTGGTTACAGCTTGCTTTCATTTAAAATGTCCCAATTAATGTTTGATTTTCCACCGTTATAAAGGCTAACATACAGGAGCAGGTATTTGCTAATTCCCTGGGTGTATTTTGGGACAGTCAGCTTCATCAAAGCTCCTTCCTTAGTATAAAGAGCAGACCTTGCAGTTTCTTTTTCAAACTATTGTTAAAAGCACAAATTTTGGCCCAGAAGTGTCATTGTTCCCAGTGTAGTTCCTTTAGATTTTCACCTTGCCAAAAAAGGCAAGATCTAAACATCTCATATTTACTATATTAAAGCACTACACTGTATGAATAAAAGTATTGGGACACCTACAAATTGCGCCTACAGGAGCTTTAATGATATTCATTCTAAATCCATAGACATTAATATGGATTTGGTCCCTTTGCAGTTATAACAGCTTCCACTCTTCTGGGAAGTGTTATACAAGATTTTGGAGAGAGTCTGTTGGAATTTTTACCCGTTCATCCAGAAGAGCATTTGTAAGGTTATACACTGATGTTGGACGAGAGTCCCCTGGCTCACAATCTCCTTTCTAGTTCATTCTAAATGTGGTCAATGTGTGAGGTCAGGGCGCTGTGTGGGCCAGTCAAGTTCTTCCACACCAAACTCCCCCAGCTATGCCTTTATGGAGCTTGCTTTGTGCACTGGGGCTCAGTCATGCTGGAACAGAAAATGGCCTTCCCCAAACTGTTCCCATAAAGTTGGAAGCATACAATTGTCCAAAATGTCTTGGTATGATGACCTGTAAGATTATACTCCACTGGAACTAAGGGATCTAGGACATCCCCTGAAGAACAACTCCAGAGCATTATCCCTTCTCCACCAAACTTTACACCTGGCACAGTACAGTCAGGCCAGTAATGTTCTACTGGTATTCACCAAATCCAGACTCATATTTCAGACTGCCAGATAGAGAAGCCTGTTGCATCATATGACAGAATACATTTCCATTGCTCTAGAGTCCATTGACGGTAATTCTTTACCTCCCACATATCAAATATCTAACAAGTGCTGTACTTATTTTTTAAATTATCTAATTTGTGGTGAAATTCATGATAGATTGATTTCTAGATTGAACTAAATAGGTCAGGATGTATGTAAATTAGATGCAGTGGGCACTGTTGAGTAGCCTGGTGTTCTTTTTGCATGCACTCAAGCCTGGCACTTTATGTTCATGACCCACTTCAACCCACTGCGGGCGGGCAATCTGTCAGCTATTGGGCAAACAGAGCACTCCCCCACCTCTAATTCTACACACACACACACACACACACACACACACACACACACACACACACACACAAATACAGGAGGAAACAAAACAACCCATCCATTCACATTACAACTCCTCATTTATTCTCACAGTTATTTCTTATTTTCTCCATCCCAGAGGCACGCAATTCTGTGCCCTCAGAATGGCTGGCTGCCTCCCTGCCTCCAGCCCCACATTCAGCCTCTAATACGTTCCAGCTTGGTAAGGTTTGTTGGTAAAACATTGTGTTTAAAGTGCAATCTTTGGGGCTTGTTTTGGACTCGCCACTTCTTGGATGACTGCGCCTGTCAAAGTCTGATAGATTTACTGTGTGTGAGTAAGAAAATAGGAGAGAGAGAGAGAGAGAGAGAGAGAGAGAGAGAGAGAGATGACACAGAGAATGAGTGAAAGAAAGAGACCCTTTACAACTGAATACAAAATAAGGTCAGTGTTGAAGAGAATTGGAGTTGATCTTTAAGTAGTTGAACATCTGCAAACTAGAGAAAAAAAGGAAGTGTGTAAAAGGATGAGTTGGACATTGTTACATGACAGAAAGTACTTCTGGTGTGTAAGATAATGAACAGATGTATACAGCAGCCTACCATGGTGACTATTATAGGTTTGACTCAAACCCTTAGCTGATCTGAACTCTATCGTGATGGTAATTGATCATGTTTGGTGTCTGAAGTTTGCTTCTTTTGTTTTGAATATGATGGGGGCATGTCATTTGTGTCCCACTGACATTACATTTATGAATAAGTATGCAAAATAAACATTTTAAGCACAGATACAGTGTCCTTAACAACAACCTGTGTGCAAATTCATTAAAATCTATTATTTTTGCATTAATGTGTTAATTGATTTAAAATTCCATGCTTGAAATCTTAGTTTTTTCATGAACCCATCATTATAGGTTATGGAAAATGTACACCTTGTGTCCCATAACATGCATTCAATTGTGATACCTGTCCACATTCACTCCTATGAAATATCATATTTTCAAGTAACATGTATTTGCAGCATCCATTTTTCCTAAAGATCATGGATTAAAAAAGAAACTATTCTCATTCTCTCTTTCTCTGAGTTATTGACTAACAATATTACTGAAATTATTGACCCAAATTACCCAAATCATATGTTGTCATATGAAAGTAAACAGTTTATTTAAAAAATGCATTTTAATAAATCATTAGAGTGTCTTTAGTATCCTCATGTTATAAGCTTGGATGTTAGTTAACACTTCATGGCTAGATATAAGAAGGAACTAGTTTGGTATCCCCAGGATGGACAACATGGCAGAGGCTGCAAAAAGACCAACAAACACGTTGGAAAAAGTGAGGAAAAGAAAAAGAGGCCGAGTGACCGAGCCGAATCTCAGACTGGCATTTACTCATTGGCTAGAGTTAAAAGACTCATGGCTAACAGGAAAAGTGTCATCCCTGTCTCATGGAATTTTGTAGTTTTTCCTGATGCCAAAAGTCTTCTAACCTCAGTCCCGCTTTATGCCAGCATACAAAAAAATAAATTCATCTCATGCCAGAAAGTTTGGTCAGTCTTTGTTAGTCTCATGCCAAATAAGCCTTGAGTTAAGTAAACTAAGTTTGCAACCTCTAGTAATAAAACCCTGTAATATTATTCCACCTTGTAAGTTGACGTGGTTCGTTCTCTTGTGGTGTTATCTTTGTTTTGCTGGATTCTTACAGCCTGGCAGAACTTGAGACCCCTTCACGTGGGTATGTGGACAAAGATTCCACTCATGATTTTTGATATATATACACATAGAAACGAGTGTAATCCACAGTGTCCATATGCTTGAGCAATGTGTGTGTACATGAAGGCGAGTCGAAATTCAAATCCTTTAGCTTGTCAATAAATGCATGTATACATAAGGTGGGAGGGCTCACAGCATCAGTTTTGCATAAAGCTGTTTTAACCTGTTAGTTTCAACCCTTGCATCCTTGATGCCTTGTAATAAATGAGATGATGTTCCTGAGATGGATTTAGATTTTTGAATGGTTAAACACTTTTTTTTCTTAGTTTCAGTGAAAAATTATATAAACATATAATTTCAGTGGGGTTCAGTGGGACCCCGATTATGGAATCAATCTGTTTGCTGTGTCAGCCTTCCAGTGTAGAACTAAGGAAGCAAATATCGGACACCAAACACATCCCGGCTGATTGACTACACTTAGGGTCGGGGGGAAAACTGTTTAACTTTGCTAAACTATCACTCTAAAGCCCTCGTCACTGCAGAGTATCAGTCTCAGAGTAGTAGAGAATGAATGCGTGCCAGTGTGACATCATCAACCATGCTGTGCTGTTCACCTAACAGCATGTGTGTGTGAATCATTACTATAACCTAGGTCCAGTAGTTTGTTGTGGTGTATCCTCAGCCTTTGATTATGAGGTCAGTTAAAGGCCACAATACACACTCACCAGGATTACTATAGAGGGAAGATGAGTGCATGATTTTCTCTTTTTTTCTTTCTCTCTCTCTGGTCAAATTTCCCTCTGATTATGCTGAGTCATCTTACCACAGATTGTTCTCATTGTCCTAAAGCCTTGAATTTAACCTTTTCACATACTTCTTACACACAAACACACATGCTCACACCCCGGGGGTCAGGGCGTGACCTCCTGGAATTCCCCACTAGCTGACCCTGTGTCCCAGCTGACCCAGTGAAAATGACCATTACTGTCCTCTCAGCTGCTTGCAATCACATGCTTCAGTGTACCATGTAATAATCTCTTAACTGCCCTGACTATGGCCTTTGTTCTGCAGCTCTGTTTTCCCTTCCTTTCCTTTTTCCCATCTTTCCATGCAGGGCCATTTGTCAAGCGTAAGCTCAAATTTGAGGCCATTCAGGCAGAATTGATGTACTGTAAGTATCTTGTGTCTCAAAGATGGAGGAGTTCTGCCTCTGGATCTATCTTTGCAAAATTCACCATTACTTGTAAATTTTGCAAGGGCTTGCAAATTTTACCAGCCACAATATTTCTGCATGAAGGAAAAAGGGTTTTGAATTTAAACCAACTTGTTTAAACTGCACTGTTAGGATGGAAAATTGACAGGCTGGAAACAATAACCTTATCTTACCCATGTTTTAGTGGCGGTATATTCAGAAGAGTTGTCTTTATCCCCTTTAACGGGCCCATATCCTACATCTACCTGTGTTCTAGTTTTTCTTATTATAAGAAAAACCCACTCATAATATTTGTGTGGTTTTGTGTGCCAACCTCTCTTTGTCCCTTACAATTAAACAGGCTGTTTATGTTACTGTAACTTTAAGATATAATGATAAATGAGATAAAGGAGCTCTGTTCTATTTGGCTGTCCTTTATTGTGCATCACTCAAAAAGCACTCAGAGCTAAAACACTCCTTATAACTTCAACATGAATGGAACTCTTATTTGAGGTTCCTGGGGAGGTTCTGTTTATTCATGATATGAGCCCTTTAATTAATCAAAATCTCCCTCACATTGGACATAAAATAGATTAGTGTGTGGAATTAAAGCTAAAGATCAGGAGTAGATAAAAAGGCAAAAGTAGGTGCTTTTTTGCCTCTGCATTAAAGTGTTAACAAAGATTCTCTAATTTGCTGCCCAAAATCGCAGCCAAAGATGATACTATTTCATAATGAATCTATTTCAAGGACATCTTTAGCAGCCCAGCTACCATAAGTTCTGCAGAGACATGTGGAATTTGCACAGCTTTCCTGTGAAGGTTTTCAGATCGAGAACTGATTGCATGCTTAAATCATGTGCGGAGGAAGCAGACAGCAGATTACATTTCTGTGGTGATTTGATTCTGCAGAAGAAAGTCTGGCTCTTATGTGGAGTGAACTGTTCTTCTCCAAACAGGACGTCTCGTTCTATAACTGCGGCTGAAAATCGAGGCAAGGGACAGTGATATTGGGCAGTGTGTTCAATAGTGCCCTCATCAGCTTCATTGCCCTCATGTTTATTTTTGATAGTGCAGAAGAAGTTATTTTGAAAAGCTTAGAGATCAGAGCAAGATAAAGGTAGCAAGCTAACAAATTAGACAGCAATACAAAATATATTTGCTTATATTAAAATATATGTACAATGTGTGTGATGTTTAAAATGTATGTGCTAAGTATATTTAACTGTCATTTATTTTTGAATATTATCTAAAATATATGCACATATATGGCAGTGTGTTGAAATATCTGCACATAGGTATATTAAATATATTGTCAATATATTGTTGCTGTCTGAATTAACCCCGTATCTCCAAAGTGGTCACTTTACAGGAGAGGAAAACCCTAGTTAATTTGTAATGGAAGTTTATGTAAAACAATCTGTTCCAAGTTCATTTGGACTATTTATAAGGAGATATAATTTTTTTGCTTGACAGCATATTATATTGAGTTTTCAGTATTTTAAACAGTATTTTAAACATAAATAGATGCAGAGTATGAGCAACTGCTGTGAACATAACAAACTGAGATTTTAGTCTGTAGATACAGTAGTAAGGAATCTTGCCCACTCTTGTAGTCTAGTCACTCTTATTCACAAAGCGCCCCGTTCCAGTTCTAGGAGCTCCAAGTTCTGCACTGCCTGCATCACTCTTGACTCTGCTGTCCTGGTTTGACCTGCAAGTGGAACTGAGTGCTGCAAAATGAATGGATGCACCACCACCTAGACCACGGAAACCAAAGTAATACAGGGAAATCCTTGAGGAATAGATTAGAGCATGACCAGCAAAAACGGGTTCTAGATCAGCATTCTGAGTTATTACATAAGGCTCTGGGATTAGCAGTGCTGATCCTGGTTCACATGTCTTCTCTGCATACCTTAGCCACTGAAAGACTAGTCACTATGTGCTGAAAGGCTAGGAAAAAAAATTGCACTTGTGCTCTGCGCTGCAACTCTCCCTAAATCAGCATATATCCTGTCCATCACCATGAATACATGTGTCAACTTTGCGCCTTTCATTTCCCCTCCTTTGAGGAAAACTAACTTGAAGCCTGATGGAACTTGCCATGACATTCGTTATTCCAAGTGTTTCATTTTTTTCCCCTCTTGCACAAAAAAAGGCCCTTTCAGATGACATTAACATCAAACTCTCCTCATGCTCTGTGAACAAATCCAAGCTTTTCATTTAGCATTACACTCAGCTGTACTTCTTAACTAGAACAGATGCACATTCTCACAGACAGACAGTCAGACAGACGGACACACACACACACACACACACACACACACCCATATATGAAAAGTATTTTTAATCCAATCTTAAAAGTACATGCAAAGGTGAAGTCCAGGGCAGAGTTTCCATCGTGTCCCACCTGCCTTCCTGATTACGCTGTTTCTTCCTTAAACAGATACTGATCTCATTAAGGTTGCCTCAGCTCTACTTTCAAGCACATTAATCTTCCATTAAGTATATCCTGCCTGCTCTTAGCATGAGGCAAATGAAGCTCTGATTAGTATGACGTGGCTGATATTAAGCCAGTTAACTGGGCTTAGCTCTGCTGATAAGGCGATTCCCAGCAAAATTGGCAGAAGCTAAAGTTTGATGTTGTTCTGAAGACTTGGTGTTGGTTTACCTTGTAAAACGTCATGGAGATTGACGCTTCGTGTCATGACTTTTCACTGTGTCAGGATCTGAAATGGTGCCTTTTATGGATTTACTAATAGGAAATGTGTGACAGAACTACTGGATCAGGACAAGATGAAGACAGCAAGTTATGCTGGTGATACACTACATGACTTTTGCCCTGATTTCAACCCCAAATCTCAGCCAGGCTGAGTCTCTGTTGGTCGGCTCTAGGTGGTCGATAGTTGGGAGAGATGATTGATTTTTGCCTCCCAGTTCAGTTTAAGAACAAGACGTATATACTGTTCAAGGACTCAAACTGAACAGACTCCTCCAACATCCAATGAAAACTGAGAGTTTGGTCATTGTCCATTTTCTCAGCTCCACTTACCACATACAAGCACTTTGTAGTTCTACAATTACAGACTGTAGTGCATCAGTTTCTTTGCATACTTTATCACCTTTTTTACCCTCTTCTGCAATAGTCAGGACCCCCACAATACCACCACAGAGCAGGTGTTATATGGGTGGTGGATTATTCTCGGCACTGTAGTGACGCTGACGTTGCAGTGTGTTGAACAGTGAATAAAAACCACGTTTAAAAACTCCAGCAGCACTTCTGTGCCTGATTCACTCACCCCAGTGCTGCTGGAGTTTTTAAACATGGTGTTTATTCACTGTTCACTCTATTAGACACACTTACTTGTAGGTCAGAGACAGCAGCTCATCTGTTGTGGTGGTCATCCTCTAGACCTTCGTCAGTGCTCACAGGATGCTGCTGGCTGGATACTTTTGGTTGGTGGGCTATTCTCACTCCACAGTGACACTGAAGTGTGAAAAAATTCAAGCAGCGCTGCTGTGTCTGATCCACTCATACCAGCGCAGCACTCACTAACACACCACCACCACATCAGTGTCACTACAGTGCTGAGAATGGTCCACCACCCAAATAATACCTACTCTGTACCTGGTCCTGTGGGGGTCTCTCAACCTACTCACAGTAAGTAATACACCTTAATGAAGACCTGCTGGCAATTTTAGAGGGGTGAGAGAAGTTTTGGGGGTGTAAGGTGCAAGATTTAGATTACTGTTGATGCTATTCTAGCATCTGTTAGCAATGTTAACATTGTAGCCTCAGAGCTAAACTAACGAAGCAAAATTTGGACACCAAACATCTCTTTGCTGATTGGCCTGTGTAAGTGGAAAATTTGTTTGATTTTTAGCCGAGCCATTCCTTTTAAAATTCATATAGCCCTGTTGTGTTTTTTATGAAATACTTACATTTGAACTACTGAGGCAATCAATTTATTCACAGTAAAAATACATTCTGTCAAGAGCATTGATATTGATAATAAAGTATTCATTCCTTTTCAGCCAGTCTCATTTAACCGGCTTTATTCACCGACCCTATATTTCTCCTCCAGCAATGTGAATGTCTAACTTTAAAGCTGTCTGCTGATTAAAAAGAGTCTCCATCATATATAAACTCATTCCTGCAGTGTTTCCCTTACAAGGTCTTTTATTTACATTGGACAGAATGTGCCTTTTATTCTGCTCTAATTAAATGACTCAGCAATGCTGGCTGAAGAAAAGCCCAGCTTCAATAAAGCCCTCTGTGGCAACCATGACTGCTTAGGGTGCTAAGAGAGATGTGCTGAATGTTCTGAGAGAAATGAGTCCTGTTTTCTGCAGACTAATTGTGTCAAACTTTGCATAATTGGGTAAATGAAGGACTAAATATGTCCCTTTGAGCATTATGGAGTTTGGCTGTGAAAAGGTTGATCATTACTGCTCCTTGTATTCACAGTAGCTGATCACAGCTGATCTAATCCAGTCCCTTCTCGCTCACCAGAAAACAACAAATGTTCTGTCACCTGTGTTGGTAAACCATAAACTCACTCACTCTCACACAACCTAAACATATTAGTATCATTTTCTACATTTATGTGCGACCAAATTGGTTTTATTATATAAACATATATTCCTAACTTATGAATGTATATCTATTTTCTAGCCAGTCCTCTTAATTGAAACAATATTTGCAGTATCTGCCCTGCTGCTAAATTACACTCACAAAAGCTACTAAATTCTATTTTTTAACAGTTAATTAGAAAAATATGAGAAAATCTCAGAACTATTTATTCATAATATTTTCCAAATGGTGATAAAAAAGAACATAAAAACTTGCAAGTTAAATCAAACCAGCAGTGCTATTGCTAGTTTTTCACTCAGCATTAGGGCTGAGTCGATCCCTAAAAGAATCAATTCCATGATTCCAGGTATTCAGAAATTGAGAGTGGACTCCACTGGCTAAATCTATTACTTTATTCAGAAGGGTTTTTTCTGTTTGTTTTTTATAAAGCATTGCTGATCGATTTAATGTGATGGCACACTGGCATTGTTACAAGTACAAGCTGACTCTCCCTTTATATTGAACTTCTGTAGCATTTTGTGAGACACGGTCAGTAGAGCTGTATTGATAAGTCTAACTGTACCGTCTAATATATGAACTTTTTATGCTTTTTCCGTATTAAAGTCCTGCCTTATGCTCTTATAAGTGCTTGTAGACGAGTGGTTGCAACTTGTTATTGATTTCAGTGTGTTATATTGGTGTATTGATTTAACTGCAGTCCATTGATCTGAATTGATTTTTTGAATGGTGATATAGCTCAATTTACTCTTGCATGGCCCTAAATCAATTTGAAGTAATACAGAATCAAATTGATTACATTGTTCTGTACAGAAAATAGCATAGAAAACTCAACAAATCCTGCAGGAGACACATACATGCATCCTTATGAGAACTGTATTAGTTGAATGAATGCACTGTAGCTAGTGTCATTGTTTTGTTTTGTTTTTTGTTTTGTTTTTTCAAAAGTTCTCATGCATTGTAGAGAAACATCCAGAGTCTCACTAAGGGTTGTGAAAACAGTTTTCCTTGGGTTATTCTTTTGGGTCACTGTGTTGCCTCAGAATGGCCTGTATGTAGGTCTTCATCATGAATAGATTGATGGAAATAAGTTCTAGGCCAAAACTGTAAAATGATGTGTTTGTAAGCCTTTCATGTGATTGCTTTCTTTTAAGCTAGCCTTTAGAGACATTAAACAGTTCGGACGGCTGGTTCCTATCACCACCACTGTGAACAATTCTGAATTGCGACGTTTCTCTACAACTATGTATTTCACGTAAAACCACTGTGATAACTTTGTTTACATCTTAATAATTTCATTAGTCAGAATCTTTTGAAAATTGAATTCCCCTTTAACCTATATAAGTTATATAAACAACAAAGAATGTTTTTTTTCTTCTTTTGTTATGATACCAATTTAGAGAAGTCTGTGTAAGGATTTCTCTGTGACACTCTAAAATTCTGCTAATGTCTCATTCGAAACAAAAGAATCTCTTATCTTGAATCTGCACTGCAGTATGTGAATTATTGAGAAGGCTGATCCAGCATTAATGCTGCTGTAGATCAGAAACACTGGGAGAGTGTAGAGTTTAAAAGTGTTTTGATTGTCATGTCGCTGGCTCATAAAGCTCTTCTCACTGAGCTTGTCGAGTTCTCTGTCTTTTTAAGAGGTCGTATAAATCAGATATCTAACTTTAATGACTTGTTAAAGGCTTGTATAAAAGCAAGCTTTATACAAATGCTTTCAGCCTGTGTTTCTCACACATACACAAGGATAGTATTCAGAAATACTGAACTGTGTTTGAAATGTGAGCAATGTTGCAGAAATCTAACATAATGGCACTTGAAGACATATTTTTCGGAGGTTTACAAACAGGTTTGAAAACACAAAATGCAACAAAAAAGTTAACAGCTAAATTAGTAGACAATAGACAATTTAAGAAGCAGAATGTTAAAACTATAATTAAGATCATTTCATCCAGTCAGATACAGTACTGTGCTATTAATATACTCAACAAAATTGCTGTGAAGTACAATTTATTCATTTTTCAGCATCAGGAAAATAGAAAACATTTGTTTAACAGAAAAATACACAGTAGCTTCAACAAATATTATTGTGTCCACTCTGTCTTTATTACAGGTCCATTGTTTTTTGAGAGATTTGCTTTCAGTTTTTCAAAGAAATCTGCAATTTCAAAAAAAAAATCTGTATTTTTTTCCCACACCTCCAGTCTTAGAAGTTGGTTGCATTTTCTGCTTCTCATAATCCAAGTAATTCCAAACACGTTCAGTGACGTTGAGGTCTGGAGTCTGGGGTGGTCAGTCCATTGTTCTGAGAACACCGGCAACTTCTTTGTCTGATTTGCAGATTGTCTTCTTTATTGTCTAGTCACTTTTCTCAGTACTGGCTTCTTAACAGCTACACATCCTTTCAGACTCAGCAGGGAAAGCAGGGAATTGTCTTAGTTTCCTTTTCTCAATCAGTGTCTTTATGCACTTACGAGCACTACTGATTAGAAGATTTCAATGTAATTTATTGTGATTGTGATATTATACTGTCATACCACCCCAAGGAAACCAGGAAAGCCTACTGTTTTGGTTGAGATTTCCAGAGCACACAGACCTTGCATACCTTACAGTGCAGCCTGTTACGGTTTTGAATCCACTAAGCTTTGAAACATTCTTCACCGTTGCTTTAAGTGGTGGATGAATTATGCTCTCACTGCCCAGAGGGTCTGGATGTGACAGTCCTCTTAAAGCTCTCTGCTTCCAAAAGCCTTAGGCTCTGCCTAGCTGCAGTGACTGATGCTGGCCACACCACAGGGTTATGGGCAGGGTCAAGGGCATGACCTCTGCTCTCTTGGGAAGCCAAGCTCATTACCTACCAAGCTATGTTTAAACACAGCTTGACCATGTGTGTAATATCCCATTGGAAATGAATTCTTGAAGAATAGTACATCTTTTATTTCTTATCAGCTTATTATTATTATTATTATTAGTAGTAGTAGTAGTAGTATTTTACTTCTGTACTTTTTTCTCATTCTAGTCTATTCTCATTTTAGACCTGTGTTGAGAGTGTGGGGGATTTTGCTACAGTGGTTTTGGGTGATCTCTTGCACCCTGTGGCAGTAGAGCTTCCAGTTCACTTCTACATTAGAAATAGCCTATTGTTTGCTCATAACCACTCTTGGTCTTTAGGGACCCCTAACTAAAATTTGGTTTGGCCGTCCCGTCACTGAAGCCCATAGCTAACCTGTACTTAGCCCAGTGCCTGCATTTGGTGCACATTTGGAATAAACTGTGGTTCAAAATTCAGGTTATACTCCCTTGACAGTTTTTTTTTTTTTTGACTGCAGTTGCTGGCCAATGAAGATTCTCTGTTGAAAATCTATTTTAGTTTATGTCTCTGCTTAATCTCTGTGGAAACAGACCCTAGATGTTAAAAGTAAGGACTAAATTAAAACAAAAGGCATTGCCATTCTTAAACAGATTATATGATACAGTCACAGCAAAACAACAGAGTATTGATTTTAATGTTTAGCATTTTGATCCCAAACTGATGGTCTTGTGTTGGTGGTTTCAGATTGTTGGGACAAGTATCCAAGTTTACCTGTTCATACTTTTTACTCTATCTTTTGCTTTTATCTTGGCTCAGTAGTGGCGTCAGCACTGTTATTTTGCAGGGAGAGGCGTATCTCAGATTTTAGTCTCATGGACGGGTGGGGCAGGGGGGATTTAGGCTATAAAAATGAAGTATAATCATAACTGAGCCATTTGCTAAATGTCCAAGCACTGTAATAGGAAAAAAACACAGTAGGAGACACTGGCTTGCTTGAAACACATGCATAAATCTCAGGCCTCACAATAGAAAAAAAATCTAAACTCGTATCTTTTGTTTTGCACACAGAAGCAGTAATGACCAACATAAAGTTCATTTGCTAGCCGTTTCTGCGATTTACGGCTTTGGTGTTAATGACGTTCACATACTGTTTAGCTAATGCTATACAATGCGCTGAGCTACTTTGGTGCTTGAAACAAGCCACTGTCATACAATTTAAATCCTTAAATCCGTGTAATGGTCCTCCCCACATTTATCTCCAAAATGCTGACAGCATCGCTGCTAAAGCAGGACACTATATCCACATACCTCACATGCATGTGTGATGAGAAGCTCTTAATTCTGTGCTAAACTGTAGCTGGGGGTTTGAGAGTGACTTGCTCAGAAAAACCACACAGTTATGGTTACTGGTTAAACTGTGATTTTGATTGGCCACTTGAATGTATCATATATTTAGCCCAGGCATTTTCATTTGTGTTTTTGGTTTATTTACTCATATGGTTTTAATATTGAAAGTACATTTCAGCAGTCATTTTAGATGGAGCAATGAGCTAAGGCCCCAATCAAAGCACCTCCACTCCTCCACTATCTTGACCATCTACTCTGTGAAATAAGGACTCTATTGGAAGACTTCAACCTGAAATAAAAAACATGCTAGAAGTTTCTTCTCTTCTAGTTTTCAGTGGATACTACAAAAGTCAAAACTCTGTTTTTTTTTGGGGACAGTAAATGTGTGTGAGTTTGTAGCAGAGATGAGTAAAGTAGCCTAAATCAATACTAAAGTAAATGTATTGATACTTGGGTATATAAGGGCACAAGTAAAAGTACCTTCAAATAAAACAACTTGAGTAAAAGTACAGAAGTCTTTACTTAAGTACTCAGTAAGCTGTAAAACTGCAGTGGAACTTAATAAATCCCACATCTATCAGCACAGGAACTGAAGTTTGTATGGCTCTGTTTTTCTCTTCTAAGTTATTTTGGTCTAAAACGAAATGCTTAAGCTCCAAAGTCAGAGAAGTGACCACACAGAGCAGTACAGATTCTGTCAATAATGAAACAGAAAGAAATGAAATAAAATAGGAAACAGTAACTAAATACACATAGCTAAAGTGTAACTGTATAAAAAGTGGATTCTTTACTCATTAATATACTTGAGTAGAAGTAAAAGTATTACAGTTTGAAAATACTCAGAAGTGCAAATCCATCAATATTTTACTTAAGTACATGTACTTGGTTAAAAGTAACTAGTTACTACCCATTTCTGTTTTGTAGCTGCATAAAAGACGTGTGCGCTTGTGTTCTACTGAATCCTCATATAGCTGCTTGACCTTAACTTCCATCTCCCTTTCATTCTTCCTCTGTGCCTTGCTTGTTTGCTCGCTCTCTCTCTCTCTTCAGGGCCAGAGGTAGAAAGACGATGCACAGCAGCTAATTGAACAAATTAGTCACATGCATGCACAAATGTCATATGCAGATCTAGTGGCACGCTTCCAAACAGAAGAATTGGTTCAAAGGAAGAAAAAATGCTGTTTAGGTAAAGATTGGTGGAATGGGATCCTTGCAGAGGGGAAAATTGTTTGAGGAGCCAAGCGAAAGAATGGAAAAACATGATTAAACGTGATCTCTGGGGTGCTTAGAATTGAAAGATATTTCTTTTTTACACAGACGTCTTTGTTGAATGAGACTCCGGAGAATAATACATTGCGGTATTTGATATCAAACAATAGAAACGTTTCAGTATCTGAGCGTACATCTGAGCCACCATATGACCTTCACGTTGAAAGAGTTTTTGTCATCTTTCATGTGTGCATGTGCTTCTGCTTGGATATTTTCAGGACAAAAGGACCCTAACTGTGCAGGAAAACCAGGGGCCTCTCATAAAGCATGTTCAACTTAGACATGGCTCTTGGAGTTGCTGTTTCACAGGACCTAGCCACAGTTACCTGCTTTTACGATGGCAGCTAACAATTTTCTCTCTGTCAACCCCAGTTTAGATATGCAGACTTTGATTAATCCTTGTGCTTATGCACATGAATGCATGACGTTACTAATGAACAGCCCAATGTGGACAGCTGGAGACCTGGAGATGTCTGCCTCTGTCAGACGGCTGGCCCTGATTGGTCCAAGAGCTGTTTATGACTCGGAACTTAGTGATATATACATATATGTGTACATATATATATATATATATATATATATATATATATATATATATATATATATTTGCAGCAGAGCTGTACGGCCCCACATAATGACATTGTATGAAAACAAGCGCCTGTGTGTGCATCCTTCTATATTTATGTGCTTGCCTGTGTGTGAACGTGTGTTTATTACATTTATGGCCACCCAGAGTGCTCATCATGACTTGGCCTCTGTGTGTGAGTGTGACCGCTCTTCAGTGGCTCGTAAAAAAGGTGTGTGTTGAATAGAAAGCGTCCAAGCCATCTGCGGCTTTTTTTGTAAGCATTTCCAGTCAGTGTCATCAGCTTGTGTCAACCCTAATCCATATAGGGTTTTTTGCGGCCGTTTGTTTGCCCTACTTCCAGCGCTAGTGCCAGCGTGTGAAGCGCAGACCCGTGTGTGACTCTGTACCACAGGGAATGAGTAGGACTTTTTCCGTGCAGAGAGAGAGGGAGAGACAGAGATAGAGAGAGAAAGAGAATGTTGTGGCCATGGTCGATGCTAGCGTGTCTGAGCGTGGTCAACATGCAGAGTTGAGGGGTGAGACAGGGACAGGCTGTCAAAAGATGTTTGTCATGCCAAGCACTTGTTACCTGAGAGGGAAAATGGGGGATGGAGAGATAGAAAAATAGATGTGGACAAGAGCAGAAGAAAGTAAAACAGCACTGTGGAAAGTGCTGTATAAATACATTTTACTTGCTTACTTTACTAGGAGAAGAATGTAAATTTAATCCAGAAAGGCTAACGTTTTGAATACATGACAAATCTTTGGCTGATACATTATTTAGCAATAACTGTGAAAATGTACTTTTAAAAATATATTTTTATTATCGTCTAGTATAAGAATTACAGCCGATGATTACAGAAGATAACTTGGCACGCCACTGATGTACTTATAGCCAGAGAAAGTTTTTAAATCTGAATAGTCATCCAATAATTCATCATTCCAATGATCTGTTTAACATGAATTGGCAGTTCTCAGACTTCTTTAGTCTAAGGCCCTCTTTGTGGATAACCAGTGCGATGCAGTGCTCTTTTATGACTTGTTTAGTGTGCGATGGTATGGCCCCGAATTTTAATTGCATCTAATAATGTCTTCCGTTTTAAACCATGTACTACGGTTTTAGGTATAAGATTTCCGGCTCCCTTAAGCAACAATGAGGATCAAATAAATGAATGTAGAATGAGTGTAAAATTTCATCCAGAATGATTTGGCTTATTTCCTGGTCAGCAATTAGCTTAGCTACTAGCTAGCTAGACAGGTAACATTAACATGACAGCTTTTAAACAGCTGCCTGTGCTGGTGTTTGTTCTGATTTTGCGGCTTGCTTTTCTTATGATTTATGTACATAAATGACTCATTTTCTCTTTTCTTGGCACAAATTTTACACAGAGATTTCTTTGAGAACCAGAAGGTCAACCTTATTAAAGAAGAGGAGTGGGATATGCAGTTGCAGGTGGTTTTACATGCAATGATGCAATAAATGAAAAAGAACTAGTGAAATAATTAAAGGTCTTGCATTTTTAACTTCATGTAACTTTTGTACCTATGTTTCCTGCTACTCACCACCTAAGCCCAGCTGTGCTTCCACGTGTAAAGCCAGTGTAAGGTTGAGTCCAGATTTGGAGGGGGAAAAAAAACAGCATTAAAACTGCAGCTCTAGAGCAGCTCTTTGTCTGGTCTGCCTAAAGCCTTAATGCAGTGTGATTTATGATGCCTGGCCCCAGGCCACGTTTGAGGAGCTTTATGTGGCTGGGCAGTTTGGGCAGAGCTGTTTTACAGGTCATCTGTGCCGTCACTGATCCCATCCCACTCCCACACAAGGAGATTAATGACATGACATTACGCGCCTTTTACTAACCCAGAGAGCAGTAGTTCAAGGTGAGCCAGTATGAAGACGTGAAATGGGCCCTGATATTGTCCCGAGCCGGGATGTGTAAAACCCCCTCTAATTTCTCCTCACATTTCAATAAAATGTTGGCCTCACCTCTCCTTTCACACTGGCAGGCTTTACAGGCTTGCTGGGAATCGTAATGGTCAGAGAGGGGAGACAGTAGCCAGCACACAATTATAGGCCATGTAAACATCATACACACTCATGCACATGCACACATACACTCACAAGGTAATTAAGGTTTTTTACTTGCTGTACATGCTTTAATGTTGGCTTTAAACTGTAGTATATGTTAATATACTGAAGTATATGCACTTCTGAAAGTGAAAATTAGACAAAGACAGTTTTGTCTTATCAAATGTAATTGATGAGCAAGGTTTGTAGCTTTTTATTGGAGCAATGATAAATGAATAAAATAATAAAATGAATAAAATAAATGAATGAATAAAAGCAATGAATAAATTGCATAGATAATATCATAAGCAACAGCCATATTGAAGCTTCGGCTGTGCGTCTGTCTCTTTGGGGATCAATAAATTATATCTGTTGTTCTATCTCTGTCTGTCTGTCTTTCTATGTATCTATCTCTCTATGGATGCTATCAAGATCGATCTTGTTTTTAGCTATGCAATGTATTTTTTTCATTTTTATAGATCACATTATGTCATACAGTATTACAAACCACACGCTTAAGTCTATTTGAGATTAACAAACAGGGCAAAACTTTACTGCAGAGCAGTGTTCATAAGACTACATTGCACCTACATTAGCCCTTTATAACAACTTCACACCATTCACCATTCATGTATGGTCCAGTAGTGTTCTATAAAAGTTTTTCCCAGGGCAAAGATAAAGGCCTGAAAAAAAAAACAAGGCCTGAGTCAGGACAGGGTGTGTGGAGTCAAAACTAAAATAAAAATAGAATTGCAGTGGAGTATGGTACAGATATGTTCCCTGCAGACATACCCTTGAGGGTACCACAGCAGTGTCAAGAGGGGTACCATTCCAGAGACAGTTTTTCTGAGAATGTAGAGTGAAATGACAGACTTTGTAGCTCAATATAACAGTGACATAATGCTGATAATATGGCTTAGTTTGCCAAGTCAGGCTAGTTGAACAAAAGTGAGCATTTCTGTGTCTCTTAATTAAAGTGAGTTTAATTTGACCATTTATGAGATTTAAGCTTAGTCACATCATCAACATTATGTTACTGTGATGTATAAGGTACAAAGTCAGTAGTTATAACACACCAAAAAATATTGGAATATTGGAATAAGCTTTTATAAATGCTTATGTAGGTTTATGTCAGTTGTTATGGCAAGTCATGCAACCTAATGAACGCTGCCCGAATCGGTTACCCAGTCCAGCATAGTCTAAAACAAATGTGTGATGAGTAAGACATTGGTGTAATTGGTGTAAGCTTCTATTACTTGTTGGCTACATTAGCCTTAGCTCCAGTGCAATACTAAAGAAGCCAAACTTGCCTGCCTGATCAACTGTAATTTGGGTTAGGTGAAAATGTGTACTACTGCTTTAAGTGTAAAGATAATGTTTGTGTATATAAGAAAGGGTTGTTTGTAAGGTTGTTATCTGCAAGATGCTCTGTGTTTGTGGTCACATGTTGATGTGCTATCTCAGCATCTCTGATGGCACAGTGCTATAATGACGTAGGTCACAAGGGATCCATATTGGATTCCTGCTGGTGGGCAGAAGTGTAGCGAGTGGGAGTGAGGTCATTGCTGGCAGAGCAGTCAGTAGCCTTCAGTGCAGTCCAGCTGTCCCCTCTTCTCCCTGCTGTCCTTCTCTCCTGAGACACACATCGCACACCCTGGCTTTGACCATGATTTTAGCCTGAGAGCCTTGAACCTCAGGACCAGAGGTCAAGTAGGTTTGACCCACTGTGACCAGCCCTCTGCCCTCACCTCCTTCAGCGTCTCGTCAGGTTCTCTCCATCTCTTCTGTTTACCTCATGAATAAAGCACTCCATGTGAATGTGTTTCAGTACCTTCTTAAAGTAGTCACCACTAAAGCCAACAGACAGCCTAAACAGGTTTGGTGATTTTTAGCTTTTGTGGTTTATGGCATTATGTGACAAACTGTTGTCTATAAAAACAGATAAAGGTACAGACAATATTTAGGCCCAAAAATGGCTGCTAGTACTACTTTTATATGTGCAGTGCTGTGTCCTTTTTCATAGACAACAGTATTTCATACAGTGTAAGAAACCACATACGCAAGTATATACAAGATGAACTGCTCATGTGTAGCACAACACTGTGTTTAATTAATGACTAAAAGTGATACAGGCACATTTCATACCTCACTTAAAGCCTCACTGAGCCTGTGCCAACTTTCAAAGCTGCAGGTAGAGGAAAGTGTCTGTTTTGTTCTGAATAAAGAAGATACAGTACTGTACAAAGTTCTTAGGCACCCAAGACACATTTTCAAAATCTGTTTATTTGTGTAGAATGTGTTTATTTGCTGAGAAGTGTTCATATTTGAATAAACAAAATGTATATATATATATAATCAGTCAGTTTGTGAGTGGCCAAACCACGGGTCTACTGGTCTGCTGCAGTATTAGAACTTTACTGTGGAATGTGGTGTAAATAATGGAGCGGTTTTTGCACTCTCTACACCAAATACCTCCCCTATAGACTTAGCAGTAGACAAAAATCTGCCAAGTTGTCGACATGGAGGTGTGAGAGATTACGTAAGTGCAGTAAACTGACTCCTGACAGAGCCTCCTCTGATGTGATGTGGGCTGATCGCAGTGGCCCGGGAGGCAGTCTGCCGATTTCGTGTTACAGAAGCGTTTGAGTTCCATACAGCGCACAATGAGGATCTCCCTGTGGGTCTCTTGGCTTCACCAGCTCCTTCTTGTCATGTGAAGCACGATACTCTATATTTAATTAATGATTAGAAGTGATACAGGCACATTTCACCCCCCACTTGGAGTCTTACTTAATGTACGGGATGAGTTTGAGGGGAAGAGCATGTACCAGCTGCCACTTCTGAGTGATCCTGAAGATCCCAGAGCTGAAATGTTTAGTATGTTCTGCACTCAAGGGTTCTGGCTGCTGAAGCTTCCAGGAGGAGATGATGGAGTGCTGCCAGGAGATCATTGTTTTTTTTTAGTGTCCCTTTTTTTTTTTGGGTTGACGTTGCCTCTGCTTTATTCATCCTCCTTGGTTTCATTACATTAACCCCTTACAGGGCCAGGGACAGTTTTAAAAAAAAGTTTTAGAAAAGTTGTTTATTCAACCAAAAGTGGTTCTTATATGGCATTGCTCCAAAGCACCTCTAATTTTAAGAGTGTACAAGAGTGTTTATACTTAAAGTAATAAATAAATAAATAAAAATAGAAGTAAAAGTCTTAAAGGAACAGTAACAAAAGTAGCTTGTTTAAGGGATAGTAAAATATAAGGGAAAATATAAGAGAAACTGTTTAAAATAAATTTTGGTATATAAACAAATGCAGACATAAGTGTTCATGGGGAGGAAAAAATAAATTGCAAGAAAAATATAGGATATGGGCCCTTTAAAACTGTGGGTCATTCCAGACTCGTACAGAATGTTCCTGGACTATATTCGTGTTTGGATCAGGCAGCTCGAAGCTCTGCTGTGAATGCAGTGGTATACTAAAACTCACAATTCATGCTCAAGCTCTTTTTCATCCTTGAAAATACCTCTCATGGTGCCCCAAACATCTACAAAACTCAACATCAACACAGAGTACACTGGTCTTTCTCATACATGCCTCCGCCCATCTGAAGCCACACAGTCATTACATTCCAGTGGCTCAGGAATTCCGACATGGTTCACCCGATATAGATGTACATGCCCTCAAACTGAAGCTAACGCTCTGCACTTTACCCTCATTGTCATTGCATTCTTTGAAAGCACAGAGCCAAGATGACAACAACTGTGTCAATCTCAAGCAGCGACACAGCAGTAAGGAAGTGCTCTGGAAGTAAGCTGCCATGCTGTAGTGTAAATCCAAATGCAGTGTGTTAGAAAGGCCTGACCCATGTTACAGATCCAAGAGCTCAAAGCTGTTTAATTGAATTAGCGAGGCAGCGCTGGAGCTCAGTGGTGCCTGGTCTTAGTCCTGCTTTAGGACTTTAATCTGATTGCCTGTTCCAGGGGCATTTTGCATGGTTGGCTAAAGGGATTCTCCCTGACTAAAGAGTTTGGATTTCATTACCTAGAAATTGGGAGAGGCTCCCACTCGATCCAATCAGTGCTGCCGTCTGGCTCCGGTGATGCCAGGGCACGGCTTGGACTGGCTGTTCAGCTTGTGTCAGGTTGGGGTCAGAAGTTGACTAAAGCATTGTTCAGACAGCCATACAGAGTTGAGGCATTGTTGCAGACACAAAACGCTAGTCAGGACTAGTTTGCTTCTCATCTTATCTGTTCATGGAGAGGTTTTTTTGCACATATAACTAAATCCCTGGTGTCGGAATGAACTGTAGGTGTTAATTCATTTTGTAGGTGCTAATTCAACAATGGAGGAGTTTTACTGTTACAGACTGGTAATCAATGTTATTATTGCATAATTACATGATTATCAGTTAATGAAGGACATTTTTTTAGATGAAGAAGTCATTATTGATTTTGGAAAGCATGTAGCAGATCAAAGCATGTAGCAGTATCGTCATTCAGTTAAGATGAAGATAAAACAAATGCTTTTAGCTGACTTTGTCATTAACACTTTTTTCATTAAAAACTGACTCACTGTCTGAAGATACTTGAAATAGGACATTAAAAAGTTTGGAATCACGTCAATCACGTACAATAATTGTTATGTAATAATTACTTACAACCCCAATTCCAATGAAGTTGGGACGTTGTGGAAAACATAAATAAAAACAGGATACGATGATTTGCAAATCCTTTTCAACCTATATTCAATTGAATACACTGCAAAGACAAGATATTTAATGATCAAATGGATAAACTTTATTGTTTTTTGCAAATATTCACTCATTTAGAATTTGATGCCTGCAACACGTTCCAAAGAAGTTGGGACAGGGGCAGCAAAAGACTGGGAAAGTTGAGGAATGCTCAAAAAACACCTGCTTCCAACATTCCACAGGTGAACAGGTTAATTGGAAACAGGTGAATGTCATGATTGGGTATAAAGGGAGCATCCCTGAAAGGCTCAGTCATACACAAGCAAGGATGGGGCGAGGGTCACCACTTTGTGAACAACATTGTTGAGAACAGTGTTTCTCACTGTGCAATTGCAAGAAATTTAGGGATTTCATCATCTACAGTCCATAATATCATCAGCAAATCTGGAGAAATCTCTGCAAGTAAGCTTCAAGACAGAAAACCAACATTGAATGCCCGTGACCTTCGATCCCTCAGGTGGCACTGCATTAAAAACCGACATCATTCTGTAACGGATATTCCCACATGGGCTCAGGAACACTTCAGAAAACCACTGTCAGTGAACACAGTTCGTCGCTCCATCTACAAGTAAAAGATAAAACTCATGCTAAAACCATGCAAAGCGAAAGCCAGATATCAACAACACCCAGAAACACTGCCGGCTTCTCTGGTCCCGAACTCATCTGAGATGGACTGACTCAAAGTGGAAAAGTGTCCTGTGGTCTGACGAGTCCACATTTCAAATTGTTTTTGGAAATCATGTATGTCGTGTCCTCCGGGCCAAAGAGGAAAAGGACTGTCCGGATTCTTATCAGTGCAAAGTTCAAAAGCCAGCATCTCTGATGGTGTGGGGGTGTGTTAGTGCCCATGGCATGGGTAACTTGCACATCTGTGAAGGCACCATTAATGCTGAAAGGTACATACAGGTTTTGGAGCAACATATGCTGCCATCCAAGCAACGTCTTTTTCAGGGACGTCCTGCTTATTTCAGCAAGACAATGCCAAGCCACATTCTGTACGTGTTACAACAGCGTGGCTTCGTAGTAAAAGAGTGCGGGTACTAGACTGGCCTGCCTGCAGTCCAGACCTGTCTCCCATTGAAAATGTGTGGTGCATTATGAAGCGTAAAATACGACAACAGAGACCCCGGACTGTTGAGCAACTGAAGTTGTACATCAAGCAAGAATGGGAAAGAATTTCACCTTTAAAGCTTCAACAATTAGTGTCCTCAGTTCCCAAACGCTTATTGAGTGTTGTTAAAAGGAAAGGTGATGTAACACAGTGGTAAACACGCCCCTGTCCCAACTTCTTTGGAATGTGTTGCAGGCGAATTCAAAATGAGTGAATATTTGCAAAAAACAACGAAGTTTATCCGTTTGAACATTAAATATCTTGTCTTTGTAGTGTATTCAATTGAATATAGGTCGAAAAGGATTTGCAAATCATCATATTCTGTTTTTATTTCTGTTCTACACAACGTCCCAACTTCATTGGAATTGGGGTTGCACAAAGTGTATTTTGAAATCTCCCAAACTAGACACTATGTTTAAACTGCAGGTTTATTCACATATTTTGAAAACAAGGAGAAGTTATGACATTGAAAAGTAAATGTTATTGTGTAATAAACCTCAATCTGTTCATTTCTGTGAATAGCTGTTTGATCAGTGAGATGTCGCTACTTTTTTGAATATGAGAAATTCTGCATAGTAATTTAATTGTAAGTTGGTTCTCTATGCTGTGCAGGTTTCTTAATTATTATGGTATCATCTACAGTTCTGTTCATCAAAATTTATTAATAATTCCTTGACACCTTTAGAATATTAGCATCATAATTAGACTCATATATGTACATTATCTGCATCAAAATTGGTTTTATATTATGGAAAACAACGATTCCAAATTTTTGAATGCTTTTGTATGATCCTAGTCTTAAATAATTTTTAAAAATTTGAAAATTCTTAAATAGAAATAAAAGTAATTGACTTAAGAAATCTGTGAATGACAAATCCCACAACCCCAAAGTCAACCAAAGCTTTTTGGTTTTTATTTTGTAACCTAGATCCTGACAATAATTTGATTTAGTTAGAATCTTTTAGGAAGCTGTTTAATGCATCATGAAATCACATATGTCATCCTGATTTGCTGTGATTCAGAAATATGTACTCAAATTGACTGGAGAAACTATTAAACAATAACCATTAATAATAATAACAAACATAATTGTAAGCGATTGTAGTGTCTAATGTTCCAATATCGCTGCAGTTGAATCACCTTCAGATCTCTGTGATGCACTGAAGCATTATTACACCTCTACTTCATTAACTTCATCATGCCATTAGCAGTTTTATTGCTTCAGCCAGTTGAGCTGCTGTACTTAGAATGACAGGGCAGTGGTTTCTGTTGGATGTGAAAATGTTTTATGTATAAGGTGTGTAGTTTGGGTGCATTTTGGATGCTAGGCTTCATTACTGTGCTCTCCCTATCACAGATCTATATTTTCAATCAATGAAACTCAGAAACAGAGTCAAAACATGTAAGTAGATTTCAGAAAATTCTCACTTCAATTTGCTGCAAGTTGGGATTAACTGTGAAAACAAGTGACCGGGGAATAAGATATGACCTTCTGTTTTATGCCTTTACTAAGTGGGTGCCAGGTCAAAGCATTACAGAGGGGCGACGCTTTCGTTGTGGAAAGTGCTCAGCTTCTGGTTTACGGTGGTGACAGGCATTACCACTTCTTTCATAATGCAGCTTTTACGTCCTTTCACATGCACCAATTACAGCATGACGCGGGAGCGTAAACTGCTTTCCCCTCAGGCCCTGCTGCCCAGAGACTACTGCTTAATGCAATTAAAGATGTCCCAGTGCCTTAGCTTCCAATCCAGGCTTTACTGACCTGGAGCAGATGCCAGGCCAAGATGGTGGGAAGACCTCACTTGTCACCAGAGACAAAACAGAAGGTACATAGTCATTTTCATTGAAGACAGTCAAGCCAACACAGCAATTTGTTGATGGGAAGTGGTTTTGTTGGTTGAATGTTTGAGGAGCATTTGCTAAATTGGTTTAAAGACAGTTTGCTTGGTCTTGCCACGGTTTAGTCTTTATTTCTCTCAGCATTATGTTACTCGGGCGCTAAGAGTTGCCTGTTTCTGTAGAAGCCAACTCTGAATAATAATCTTCCCTTCTTATTCAAAGTGTTTTATTTCAAATAACCACTTGATATCTTACCATAAACCATGACATGAACCAAGTCTTCAGACAGACTTGTCTGAGTTGTAGTACTAAACCTTATTAAGCCCTCAGTCCTCCCAGGTCAC
This sequence comes from Pygocentrus nattereri, assembly GCF_015220715.1. Taxonomy (NCBI): domain Eukaryota; kingdom Metazoa; phylum Chordata; class Actinopteri; order Characiformes; family Serrasalmidae; genus Pygocentrus; species Pygocentrus nattereri. The sequence goes on from NC_051236.1 coordinate 22,936,238, forward strand.
TATAAGAGTAATGAGCCTTGGCAACCTGAATAAAGGATAATAATAAACAGTAACTGACAATGAAGCTTAAACACGAGTTTACTGAAATTTATAAAATTCCCTGAAATGAAACAGGATTTGTTATTATTTATTATGTCCACAAGTCAACAAATCAACAGGTCATTTGACTAGGGGTCCCTAAACTTTGGCATACAGCTGTATATTAGCTAGGTAATGCAGTATAAGCTTGGCTAGCTTGCATGAAGCAGGAGCTGCTGGCAGGCCTAGGCTTTCATTCCCCACTCCTATAATTTAAGAATTACTCAGCCAGTTTGCATTGTTTTCCATGTAATTACTCAATAATAAGCTTTTGGGGTGTTGTAAGTCTATGAACTTTAAGGGGATAACACATTTTGTTAGATTTTTTTTTTATTATTATTTAAAAGTCATCAACAAACTAATTGACCTCCCCCCCTTTGCTCCCTCACTTCCACACAAATTCAGGCACCCTCGTTCTGAACCATTTACAGTCAAGGCTAATAAGAACCTCATGTTGATAAAGCCATAAAAATGTTATTATATTATTTTGGCTGACAGATTCATGAGTGTGTTGCATTTTTGCTAGTTGTGGTCTGGAAGTCAATCTGCAAACTTTAGAGGGTCCCAAGATCTAATCATGCAGTAATAGCTCTCAACTCCCTCACCCTCGCTTTCTCAATCCCTTATATCTCAGAATCTGCCACTTTAATGTAACACCTCACTGATATCACACCACTGATACGGTTGAAAAGAAATGTTGTTTATTGCTAGGTTTGACTAAATCAATTAGAAATCTATCCAAATTCATAAAACAGTGTGATCTATTTAACATGTTTCCCAAAATGTCAACAGGCCAATACAGTTATTAGGCCCTTCACTACATTTCATGCCATATATCACAGAGACTCTGGACACAGGAAGCTGGGAAGCAACAGATAAAGGATTAATTTATAAAGGATGCTCATCATTAGACTGCTCATACACATTAATCATATATCAACATGCCACTCTGCTCCAATTAGTCATTATAAATCCTGATTAGCTCACAGTAATTACTGAAAGATAACAGAAAAGAGGCTGATTATGAAGTTAATTATTATGACCCCCCCTTCCTCTAGCTCTCAATCATTTGGGCTGAAAGACTGGATAGTTGTGTTTGTGTGTTTATGTGTATGTCTTTATGTGTGTGTGTGTGTGTGTGTGTGTGTATGTGAGATCTTAGTCAGGTCAGATCATAGTTCAGTTGGAAGCCAAAAAAGACAAAAAAGGTTGTCTATAGTATGAAATTGGATAAATGGCATGAAAAACTAGATGTGTTGATTAACAGATTCGAGGCCTCAAGACGTTTTCTGTTTTGACATTTAAAGTTAGCGTGAATGGAAAATCATAGTGCACCTGGGTGTGTTTTTGAGTGAAACATGGTATCAGGTAGGGTCTTTGAGCTAGCTGAGCGCTCACTTCATGATAGGTGGGAGTTTTGTGAAGGGGGAGGTGAAACATGAAATTGGTTAATATTATTTTTTTCACTGCCAGCCAGTGCACAGTGACATAATCAAAACTCAGAAGACGTTTTGGACGTTTTGATAGATGATTACAGGAAAACAAGACATTTCTATTATATGATATGATATATCATACTTTGTTGTATAGAACTGAGCACCCCATGGTTGAGTTGTTCTGTGAAGGGCGTTTAACAGAGAAGAGCAGAGAAAGCCACTTTAGCCAGTGTCAGCCTTAAAAAATTAATATGACCAGGGATTTGAACTAACAAGGTAAAAAGGTTTTGATTTCAGTTTGACTTTAAAATGAGTTGGACCGCATTGGTCTTGCAAGGACACAAAGCATGTCTTGGCTGATTAACTGCATTTCAGCTAAGGTGAAACTATGTTTTTGGGTTGAACTATAACTTTAAGACACTTCTAGTGTTTCAGTGCTAATGTTTGACTATAGGTACATGCAAACTCATGCAGAGCTGAATGACTGATGGGTAAATAAACTCCCTGTCATAAATCTGTATGTAGGCTTGTCTTAAAAAGATGCTTTGTAAAAGTCAGTGGCCAACCATAGCATAGTTTTGTACTCTTATTGCAGTATTGTGAGCAGCAGTAGTCCCACCGAAGCATTCCTCCACTGTGGCTTCATTGCTTTGGCCTGATGCATTTTATTACATTTCCCTAAATCATAATGGGATTCCCAAAGAGCCTAAGGTCATAAATCTGCTTTTAATAACCCTTCGATTTCAGCAAAAATAATTACTATTGCAGGGTTATTCAGCAAGAAGAATGGTTTTAGACAATGTTTAGTGCTCTGATATGCTGATGTGGGTTTGGAGTGGCTGGCTTTTCTGAAGGCTTTGGCCCTTAAGCTGTAATGCAGTTCTAAGATGAAGGGTAGAGGGCTATTTCTAGGGCTTCGTTAACATGCCAAATATGCAGGGAAAAAAAAAAACAACAGCCTTGAACTTTTAATGAGGGAGTCAGGCCCCCTCCGTGAAATAAGCAAGATGATTGTGATGGTCCCAAGCCTGAGGAGTGGAGGAGAGTGAAGAAGAGAAGATGAAGAGGGAGAGAGAGTGAGAGAGTGAGTGTGCGTGAGATGCCCCCCAGGCAGACTTCAGAATAGAGCTGTACTCCTCCTCACATTCTCACGCCATCCCTCTGCTCCACTTTTCCCTGCGTCTCAGAGACAGAGCCCACTTTCAGCGAAAGTCTCACTCACTTTTTCCTCCTCTTCATTTCCTCTGTCCAGTTATGTAAGCTTAGAAACAAACAGAAAATTCTTCTACAGTGATGGTAGTTAGGCAATCAGTGCATGAGTGATGATGGTCATATTTTTCTTCAAGAGCATCAGCAGAACAGATTTCGAGCCAGTTAGCTGCCTGTGTGTGCTATGAAAAAGGCTCCTAAGCATGTTGTTTAAAACCTCTGATCTTAGCAGTAAGTGTGTTTTTGCTTGGAAAAAGAAAATACATGTAAATACAGTAAAGAGTAACAAGGATTTCTTACTTTCAACAGAGTAGTTGATATCTTGTAAGCGAATCTGAAGAATAAAGTTCTGCTTCAGATTTCACCAGGATGCCTCCGGCTATCACAAGGATATATTAAATTCCATATTTGATTTAACATAATGAAGCACTGAATAGCCAAACCAGATATTAGACAATAACTGCAGGTAGATATTCTGTGTGTCCAGGAGACCAGATGGAAAGGAAGCAAGGCCAGGAACATTGGAGGTGGATTCAAACTGTTCTATCATGGTGTAGAGAGGAAGAGAAATGGAGTAGGGATAATCCTAAAGGAACAGCTTGGGAAAAGTGTTCTGGATGTAAAGAGAGTGTCAGACAGGATCATGAGCCTGAAGAAAGAGGAATTTTGGAGTAAGATGGATGAAGTGGTAGATGGTGTCCCTAGAGAGGAGAGATTGGTGATTGGTGCAGACTTCAATAGACATGTTGGTGAAGGGAACAAAGGGGATGAAGAGGTGCTGGGTATGTCTGGTGTGAAGGACAGAAAAGCGGAAGATTAGATGGTTGTAGATTGGAAAGAGAATGGAAATGGCTGTGGTGAACACGTATTTTCAGAAGAGGGAAGAACACAGGGTGACATACAAGAGTGGAGGGAGGTGCACACAGGTGGATTATATCCTTAGCAGGAGATGCCACCTAAAGGAGTTTGGAGATTGTGAAGTGGTACCAGGGGAAAGTGTAGCAAGGCAGCATAGGGTGGTTGTCTGTAGAATGAGATTAGAAACAAAGAAGAGGATGAAGTGAAGACAAAGCCAAAGATTAGATGGTGGAAGCTGAAGGAGGAGGATGGTTGCAGGCAGTTCAGGGGAAAATTGCAACAGGCCCTTGGGGCAGTGAGGAGCTACCTGAGGACTGGGAAACTACAGCTAAGGTGGTGAGAGAAACTGGCAAAGATGTGTTGGGTGTTTCGTCTGGTCAGAGGAAAGAAGACAAGGAAAGTTGGTGGTGGAATGAGGAAGTCCAGGAGAGTATTCAGAAGAAGGCAGCTAAGAAAAAGTGGGATAACCAGAGAAGGAAGTAGGCAGGAGTACTGTGAGGCTAGTCACATAGCGAAAAGAATGGTGGCAAAGGCAAAGGCTCAGGCCTATGATGAGATGTATGAGAGGCTGGGCAGTAAAGAAGGAGCAAAGGACTTGTATCGTTTGGCTAAACAGAGAGATAGAGCTGGAAAGGATGTACAACAGGTTAGGCTGATAAAGGATAGAGAGGGAAATGTGCTAGTGAGGGAACAGAGAGCGTTGAGTAGATGGAAGGAGTACTTTGAAGAACTGATGAATGAGGAAAACGAGAGAGAGAGGAGGACAACGGGGGGAGAGATAGTGGATCAGGAAGTGCAGAGAATTGGTAAGGTGGAAGTGAGGGCAGCTTTAAAAAGGATGAAGAATGGAAAGGCAGTTGGTCCAGATGACATACCTGTGGCGGTATGGAGGTGTTTAGGAGAGAAGGCAGCTGACTTTTAACCAGGTTGTTTAACAAAATCCTGGAGAGTGAGAGGATGCCTGATGAGTGGAGAAGCAGTGTACTGGTCCCCATTTTTAAGAACAAGGGTGACGTGCAGAGCTGCAGTAACTACAGAGGTATAAAGTTGATGAGCCACACCATGAAGGTATGGGAAAGAGTTGTTGAAGCAAGGCTAAGGCGAGAGGTTCAGATTTTTGTGTTAAGAGTGTTGGTAGAGAAGTACAGAGGAGGTCAGAAGGAGCTACATTGTGCCTTTGTGGATCTAGAGAAGGCATATAATAGGGTGCCAAGTGAGGAACTGTGGTACTGTATGAGGAAGTCAGGTGTAGCTGAAAAGTATGTTAGGGTGGTACAGGACATGTATGAGGATAGTGAGACAGTGGTGAGGTGTGCAGTTGGAGTGACAAATGGTTTCAAGGTGAAGGTAGGGTTACATCAAGGATCAGCTTTGAGCCCCTTCTTGTTTGCAATGGTGATAGAAAGGTTGACAGATGAAGTCAGGCAGGAGGCTCCATGGACCATGATGTTTGCAGATGACACTGTAATCTGTGGTGAGAGTAGAGAGCAGGTGGAAGAGAATCTGGAGAGGTGGAGGTTTGCACTGGAGAGGAGAGGAATGGAGGTCAGTAGAGACAAGACAGAATACATCTGTGTGAATGAGAGGGAGGCAGGTGGAAAGGTGAAGATGCAAGGAGTAGAGGTCGTAAAGGTGGATGACTTCAAATATCTTGGGTCAACCATCCAGAGCAATGGACAGTGTAGAAAAGAGGTGAAGAAGAGGCAGGATGGAGTGGGTGGAGACGGGTGTCAGGGCTGATGTGTGACAGAAGGATAGCAGCAAGAGTGAAAGGGAAGGTTTACAAGACAGTAGTGCGTCCTGCTATGATGTACGGTTTGGAGACTGTGGCTCTGTCTAAAAGACAGGAGGCTGAGCTGGAGGTGGCGGAGATGAAGATGCTGAGATTTTTGTTGGGAGTGACAAGGATGGACAAGATTAGAAATGTGCAGATCAGAGGGACAGTGAAGGTGGAGCAGTTTGGAGATAAAGCAAGAGAGGCCAGGTTGAGATGGTTTGGACATGTGTTGAGGAGGAATAGTGGATATTTTGGGCAAAGAATGTTGGAGATGGAGCTGCCAGGTAGAAGGAGAAGAGGTAGACCTCAGAGAAAGTTTATGGATGTAGTGAAGGTGGACATTGAGATGGTTGGTGTAAAAGTAGAGGAGGCAATGGATAGGGCAAGATGGAGGCAGATGATCTGCTGTGGCGACCCCTAAAGGGAGCAGCCGAAAGAAGAAGAAGAAGAAGAATAACTGCTAGGAATATCGGACTGCCACGAGGAGAGATGTGGTGAAATAAACACATTGACATAAATAAATTCCATTGTGTAAGCACTTTATATGATGAGCTAATGTATTTTTTAAACTTAAAAAATATATATAGCATTATAATGTCCCACATTTTTTTGTTATTTCTCCCACTTGGTGTGTGTTTTTTCATGTTCAAGTCAAGTCAAAAGGCTTTCATTGTCATTCCATCTATGTACAAGTGGAGTACACAGTGGAGTGAAATTGTGTTACTCCAGAAACAAGGTGCAACATGGAACCTCAGCTTGTAGCTGTGGGAATGACGCGATCAGTTACACTGGCACACATCAACAGTCTGATTGATTGCTGCTCAGTGCGTTTGTATAACGTTCATCAAGAGGAAGAGAAAGCAGAGAGAGCAAGACTGCCACAGCAGTTTGATGAGTCAGTTATATATGCCTTATGTTACATTATAGCACATTATTATACATCCTATTTGTACGTGATGGAAATTATTCAAAGCATTCAAATGAAGAAAAAAACACTGGCATTTCAGTTTTGTATGACGTCACATCACACATTACATACATGCTTCTGCAGCTTAAAACACCTTGCTGCTTCCCTGCCACCACCACCTATTAACAAACCTTGCCAGCGCCACATTGTAAGGTTGGTATCAGCGGTCAACTCAGCCTCTGTTTCATTAATAATACCTCCACCAACACATGCATGTTACTACACAGTTAGATATACAATGTTTTACGCACAAGCGTGACTCTAAAAAGATCAGAAGCATCTATAGAACGATGAGTCATAAGTAAAGGGGGCAGAAAAACTCTGGGTTGTGGAAGACAGGCCCTCTTGGGCCTGGAAAGCAGCAGCTTTGGGCTGGGCTCCAGCCACCGCTCGCACCCACAGCTTAGCCACCCTCTCTTGGGCAGCCTTTGGCTGTCCGCCCCTTGTCTCTGGTTCTTTATTGATAGAATACGGCTCCCAGGCCGCACTCGCTTTGCCTAATGATGCTGTCAGAGAAGAATGCACTCCCGAGAAGCCACTGGGCCTCCACGTCGCACGCAACCTAACCAGAGTCGTTTTCATGTACTTCTTTATTTACCTACTCTCAAGCTCTCTTTTTTAAAGCTGCTCTTGGCACACAGGCTCAGAACCAGGGAACATTTATCACCAAAGATGGTGGTAGTGCATTCCCATAAAGCACTTCATGCCACGTTTAGCGAAACAGTTTAAAAGTCAGCCAAAAATCGAATTTCCACAAAATCCCCCTTAACCCAAATGTACTCAGTCAGCCTAAACATGTTTGGTGTACAGTGTTAGCTTCTTTAGTTTTGTACTTTGTACTGGAGCTATAAAGCTAATGTAGCTAAAAAGTAACTGAGGTTTATATCCTACCCATTAGCACTGCAGGCCTGACTCATTAGCACCTGCCTCAAGCTGTGATGAGTTGTTAGGTAATCTCAGTTAGACTGGTTAATGTGGTTTATGATACTGTATGACATACTGTTATCTGTACATGTGGACAGAAGTGCAGAAATAATTCAGGCTTCTGGATGACTACTAATGTTTTTGTCTATGTGATGTACAGCTATTACCACCCCTGTCCCAGTAATGCTAATTCTACAAGTTCTCAGCTGAATGGCATACATTTATAGCTCAACTAATGATAATACAGTAGTAAACACTGTGGTGTTGACTTGTCATTGATGTAAGTTGCCCCCTCAGTTACTCCCTACCCATGTTGTCCGCCGAACTTCTCTTTTTTCCCCTTCCGCAAAGCCACACTGTTAGCATTCCGGAGGTCTAGTCAGGGTGAGGCCTGATCCGAGGGTGCAAGTGGCAGGCAGGCGGGAAAAAAAATCCCCTCAACCTCAGACTATCCCGTCCTGAGGCTGCTGTCCGCGCCCGAGCCTGAGCCCGAGCTCAAACCGTTCCCAGGCTGCGCCTGCAATGACGTAGCGGCAACATTTACAGTGAGCGCAACAGGAATAGCATGCAGCCTTGCCTGTACTGTATACTTACAGGACCTTACACAGCTACTGCGAGCACCCTGTCGTGCCAGCCTTGTTCCACTGGATGTTCCCACATATATTTGGCTTGTTTGTTTATTGGTGAATCACATTGCTGAGGTCACCCAGGCATGCTGTGCGCAGATGCACATAAATCAGCCTTGGCATTGCCACAGCCTGAATATTCTTACTTTCTTGCGTTAAGGGAAAGCAGTAGAGGCAGGAGTTGTAACAAATTAAAGGTCCCTTTTCTAGGTGTTCATAGTGAATTCTTAGCACATATAGATAGTGCCAGGCCTTTTTTGCAGCTTGTTAACACGTGTTAATGTATACAGAAAAATATAATGCATAATTCAGATTGTGAACATCAATTTGACTTGATTAAATATGATTGTTACTAAGTAAACTTGTTGCAAAGTAAACTAAAAGGCAAAATTGATACATTTTAATGACATGGAAATGATCTGTCAACTAATCCCAATAAAAATCAATCTGCATGAAATTGAAGCCTGAACCCAACTTGTACCCATGACCTGACCCAAACCCACCTTAAGGGGCTGTTTACACTTTGCATTGTGGTGAATGGATCATGTCCAGATTTTACTTGACCACATGAAAAGCCACATGTTAACCAGGATGCATTGTGATCAGATTGCAATCATATCACTCAAACTGCATTCAGAGGAGTTCAGAGACAGATCTTGCCTGCATTTAACACAAGTGTAAACTGAATGAATTTTCATCGTGTGTATACAATTACATGAGCATCAATGTGTCTGCTGAGCACTGACTGTTGATATTCAATGAAACATAAGAAGGTGGACACTTGACGCTGAAGTTTGCCCCAAACCATAAGCCTTCATGCATTCCAGGCCAAAGAAAGCAACAAGGAAAACAATAAACAAAAGCAAAATGGAAACAACTTGTACTATAAACTGTGTATGAAACAATGTCAAACATACAAAATCAAGCATTATGAAACGTTATATGCAAAATTATTCCAAACCTGCCCTAAAGCCCTGGCTGAAGCCTTCACTGTAAGAAACTATTTTCAGTGTGAAAGTACTAAAATGTAATAATCACTACCTGTTTCTTACAGCACATCTTCAGACTCTACAAAGCATGTTGTTTCCCTGGTTTTGACTTCACAATTTGCAATTAAATTAAATGCTCCATTCGGGAGAATCCTGTTGCGTAAGGCCTGTTTACATGATTTGAAATCGTTGATTATGCTTGGCATCTGTTTTGGTAGCCTGTTTAAATTTCAGCTTGCAAAATCAGCACATTTGCATTTAATTTGATAGTGGCATATTGGTCAGCACTGCTGGGCAGTGAACTGCAAGTACATGCCTGACCGTATTCAGACTTTTGTCTGAATTTATTAAAACCCTTAAGAATTACATTCATGGCTGTGAGACTGCAGCAGAGGCAAACAAACGTGAGTATCACTTGTAACTTGACAGCTATGTACATGTTTCAATTAAGCAAATTCAAAGCTTCTTTCAGTGTGGATGGTTTGTAGTTAATGCCTTCCAGTAAAGCATTACGCGCTGCTCACATTCATCTAAGCTATTTAGATTATTTGATTGATTCACAGACAATCAACTACAGTGCGCCATGGAGGACATGTTTTGTTTATACAGACTGCCAGAAGACAGAGTTGTCCTTAAACACTACTCTGGCTACCCGGAAAAAACCTCCTGAGACAGTTACTGTAGTCCCTGCTGAAAGGTCAGTCCAAGCGGAGATAACTTTAGCCCCAAATGGGCCTAAGCAAACAGGATTGAACCATTTCATCCCTTACAGGACCTCTTGTCTGGCCAATCACTTAATCTGATTAATTCATAATGAACAATTATATTAATCCACAAAGATCCCTCTCTTAATGAGGCCAACTAAGACAAGATAATGAACCTGCATCATTGATTCTTGGTGCAGTCATTCAAAGACAGTAGGAGCCTCAAAGCAGTGCAAAGGCTTGGCAGAGGTTGATTGAATGATAGGTTTGGGATAAAACAGACTGAGGGGCTAAAACGGTGATGAGATTGAATGGATGAGATTGAGCGAGTGCAACCTTCACTGCTCATGAAGCCAATTTGACTATACCCTTAAAAGGTCTGTAGACATCTGATTGGTATACGCAGAGATATCGACATCTTTGAAAGGCAGTGCATAGAAAATGTATGCCCATGTATTGGACACATTGTTCAGTGATGTGTATTTGAACTTAAGACAGTTAAGACAATTAAAAGTTCCCTTCTCTTTTCTCTCTTTTCCTCTCTATCTCTGCCAATTTATCTCACTCTATGTTTATTACAGACGCTAACACAGATGCACACAGTTTCTCTCACACCAGCATACTTGTGGTCTTGTGAAAACAGTCTGATTACCCTCGAACACAGTGCTGTTTTCTGTGCATCTGCTTTGTCTAATCTTTCTTAGAAAAGCCTCAGGAGCTACAAGGGCAAAACACTCATGCTATTGTTGACCATGGCAACCAAAGAGAAGAGAAAGTCTGGACTGAAAGCACTGCAGCAACAATTCCTTCACAATTACATGAACTGTGAACAGACTAGTTCTATAATGGCTGCTTTTATATATATATATATACATATCAGATTCGTAGGGCAGTAGAAGGCTTCCATTCCTGAATGTGAACTTCAGGGCAGCCCTGTCCTCCATTAAACAGCAGCAGTGCAGTAGGCGTTATATTTACATATACAAAGGTTTGGCACTGCTGGTCAAATTGCATGTTGATTTTCAAAGTGAAAAGAAGTTAACACACCCTCCACAGAACACACTTCTGCACATTTTAATGCACAATTACTGCTTATTTGCTGAAGTTGACTTATAAAATATATATGGCAACAAATAAAACATGAAATGTGGCTTTTTTATCTCTCCTTTTTATGGCATTTTTATTGCCTCAACCTTTTGTGACTGAGGAGTGTTTACATAGGTGGAGAGCAGGCAGACTTTATGGTCTTGATAAGAGTTTATGGCTGAGAGCTACTTTCATCATTGCAAATGAAAAGAGGAGTATTTGCAGCTAATAGCAGGTCAGTCATATGCGTACTGTCTATGTGCTCAGTCAACAGGTTTGGTAAGTATACATATGAATAGCGTTTTCCACTTCCTGGATGTTCAGTATATCCTCACTATTAGAAAATCCTTAAGTTGCGGAGTTTCTAATGTAATTGAATATGAGAAATTGTAAACCGAATGTATGCAGTTGATAGTGCTTTATTAACTGTGAAACATAAATTGTCCCAAAAAAACAAAAAACAAAAACAAACATGTACACAGTAGATGAAATGTAGCGGCTCGTGTCTGTGGATGGGTTTGCAGTCGAGGAATGCGGGAGTGAAACACATCTGAAAGCGGTTAAGCGCCCCAGCGGCCCCCATAAACATCAGTGCTCCTGCTAACTCCGCAGGATTTGTTTACTACAATGGCACTGTTTTCTGGAGCTGTTATCTGCCTCTGTAAGTTAAAGCTCAGATGCTATGCACAGAGGAATATAGAGGCTGCAAGATAAAATAATTGTGTGGCTCGGCAGCGAGGTGACTGTAAATCTAAGGCTTCACAATAAAACACTTTTACACTATACACCCTTTTCTGGGAGCCTTTTTAATACTGGTCACAATCTAATGACTAACGACTTGTAAGTGGGGACTGATAATGCGTTTGGAACTGAGGCTTGTATTTAGCATTTTTAAAGTAATAATGCTATGCTAAATGGGAATTTATTGGAGCAGAAAGCATTTATTTACTTATTTTACAATAAAACACAAATAAAATGAATACAGTACATAATGATTTAACCGTAATGAATGTGTTTGTTTAAGCATTTCTAAACTTCAGATCATGGTAGCCTGGTATTAAAACTGGCTAATCAGGGTGTCATTATGTTCAAATGGAATTGAACGAAGCCATGCGATGGACAGAGGTCTCAGGAGGAAATCTGGAACCAAACTTTGTTCTTCAGCCTAGACATCAACTACTTTTAAGAAATTGTTACTACTTGTGCTGCATTTATGTTTTATTTGCATGCGTGCTGATATATGTTCATTTTTACAAACAGAAATGCACTTATTGTCAATATAAATGGTTCTAAATGATGTGCTTAGGTGCCTAAGACCTTTGCACACTAATGGTATTGCACACTAATACCATATATGTCATGACAAATGGATCAGTAAAAATTTTAGAAGGCAAACTTTTCAAGCTTTTAAGTTACTCCAAGCTTCAGATGTGCAAAGGTTCATATTCTACTGTTGTATTTTTTTTCCCAGGTCCACTTTTATGTAGCAGAAAAGATCATTATTTACTTTAACATAACCTTTTTCCAAGCCCACTATAACCCTCGGAATTTAACAGGTTGTTGTTGGTACTGTGCCATTAAGACTGATGTAAGATACATGAGCTCTGTTCTGATTGGCTGTCCTGAATTGTGCCTCATTCAGAAAGCACACAGAGCTAAAACACTGCTTAGCACTTCAATATGAAGGGCCGGGGCTCGGTTTTTGTAGGCTGAGATGGATATATGTATATGAGTTGGTTCTCATGACTTCACAGAAATAATTCAACACAGTTCAACGCAGGCTGTTCTTGCAACACAGTTTCGCTTTATGTACTAGGTATTGATTGGAACGTTTTTAAGATTTTAACAAGGTTTGCATGTTAAATAACCAAAGGAATTTAAAAGTTAAGAACGTTGGTGCATTTGGGAGATATGAGGGGTTTTATTACACCTGTGATATGTCATTTTAAGTGAGGATTTTTTATTATATGTTGTTGAGGTTTTTGTTTTGCACTCATGTTCGGTGTAAAAGTCCTGCTTTTATGCATTCTGCTCCAGCTCAGCATGGAAAGGTCTTTTCCATCACTGTCCTTGTCACACATAAAATGTTTTTCCTGCTTCAGTGTCTCTTCTTGTGTTGCTGCTAATGCTTGCGTGCATGTATGGCATCTTTCACTTCAACAGGGATGGAAAGATTGTTGCAGTGTAGAGGGGGGTAGAGAGTGGTAGTGGAAGGGTGAGCTCTGCAGGCTCAGCAGCATCAGGAGTGTTTTAGGGGGGCCCTTCTGGCACAGCCCCTTCTCTTTTCATGCTAAAGTGATGGGCCAGGTCACTAGTCCTGACAGCCTTGGGGCTCCGCTGCTCCAGAAGCACAGCACGGCCTTGAAAAGCGATACGTTAGTAGGGTGTGTATGAGTGTGTGTGTGCGTGTACGTGTATCCTGTTGCGTGCTCTCTCTCTCAACCTCTCACGCTATCCCAGTCTCCTGATTGAGTACTGTGGTTCAGTCTCACTACTCTCTCTCTCTCTCTCTCTCTCTCTCATTCTTTCTCTCCAGGGGTTTTAGAGCAGATACTGACAGAGCTCTTAGCTTGATAAAGGGCATGTATTGATCTCCTCACCTTGCTACACATCAATACCGACCACAACTCGAGCAGAAGAAAAAAATGAGAATGCTTTTATTTCTAATAAGTACTTTCGTTGTTTTTTATACTTCCTATTTTCTGTCTGAACCCGATGTAAGCCTGTCCAAAGATCCAAAGAACTTTAACCGGCATATAGCTTAATTCTTGTCCCATCCTCCACCAAAGGTCCAATTGAATCTCAGCTTTCCTAATGAATTACCTTAGTGACAATGTTAAAGGGAATTACACTGATTTTCCAAAATGTCTACATAATTAAACAATTAAGATGCAAATAAAGTCGTTTTAGAGTGCTCTGATGAGAAATGCTTCATTCTAGAGAAAGCTACTGAATCAGAGCTGTTTACACTGGGCTTTATGTCTATAAAAGCTCCCACCCAGAATGTATTTCATGAAGTGCTTGTGAATATTCTGCCTGATGCGTGAGATTTTGGCTTTTTAAAAAAACACAACTCACAACAGAGAGGGAGGCACATCCACAAAATAAACGGAAAAAAAAATTCCGTTAGGATTAGGATAATTAGAATTATCAACATTACATAAATAAATTCAGAAAACACATGTAGGTTCACCGGTTTGGAGAGTGAATAAAGTTGCTACATAGTGTTGTAAACATAATGGCCCCTGATTCCTATCACCATCACTGTAGAGACAATTAAAGGAAATTGAATTATATGGACATTTTGAAAAATCACACCCCTTTAAATGATCTAGCAATAACAGTGGCAGGGTCACCAGTTCATTAATGATCAAAAGCAAACAGCCTAAAGCCACTTTAACATAAATATTTATCCATCACTGCCTTCACGCAAAGTTTTTAGTCAGCATAAACTATTGGCAACATAATGGGCTGTCCTCATGCTGGCCTTGTGGACCTTGGTGAATCCTCCTTGCCAGAAACATGAGTGACTGTAGTGTGCCAGATTAAAAATTGTTTAATGCACTAATAGTCTGGAGGAAGAATAAAGCAAGAACGCGGACTACAGCAGGGCAAATGCAGGTCAGAAGTCAGGCTATTACCAACCTGAATGTAAAATTTGAATGCAACTTGAGGTTGAGAAATATTAAAGGGTAAAATGATAACTAAACCAGTCCAAACCAGATGTGAGTAGTTCTCTGTCCTCTGTCCGGCTCAGAGAATTATTTTTACTCTTATAACAAGATCATGAAGAAGAAACACCAAGAGGAAGCAAGACACAGAAGGGAAACCTGTCCTCCTGTGGACCACAAGTATTCTGGAGTTACGCTAGGAAGTTCAGAGTATAAGAGGACATTTAAGATTAAGAAAGGTGCACAGATTGAGATAAAACATTGATAAATGTTAGGAGAAGGGCTGATACAGATAAAATACTGCAATTGCCAGATACCTTCCAGTATGCTCAAAATATATCAATGCATCCTTGATGTGGTCAAAGATTGATCTGAATTAATTAGACCAAAATGATTAAGGCTTGATGCGTCACTCAAACACCTACAGTCACTATTCTGGAATACATTTAGTCAAGATTAAAACCAAAGCAGTTAGAGGCACAACTGTATATTGCAGCCTTTAGTGAAATCAGTATTGCACAGGCCAAATGTTGTGATAACAACTAATACACAATATATTGTGCAGCTCTAGTAAGTCTATTAGAAAAACTGTCAGAAGGCAAAAATTTCCAAAAATGATTGAATTGTGTGAAAGGGAAGTCGTTTTTTCCGATTTTACTGCAAACTTTACAGCACAGTTTTTTTCTTTTTTTACTGTGTTTAACATGTAGAAAACAACAAAACAGCAAAACCAGGGGTACCCAGAACTTTGCTTATGACTGTATCTCCTCGTCTGTGCTGGGATGGAACTGAGCTGTGTTTACAGGAGAATTCTCCCCAGCAACCCAAGCACGTATGCCTTTTACAACACCTGGCCAGAGGCCAAAGGTCAGGGTGCAGAAGGCATGGCTGCTGGCTGTTGTCTCAAGCCAAAAGCAAACAGGCCGTGCTGCAGCGAGCGAGAGAGCAGAATGTGTATTTTGTGTATTTGGTTAGGGTCTTATCCTGTGCAATATAATTCCCTCAAACAAAAGGCTGCAGTGTTTAGCGGCCTACGCAGGATTAGCAACATGACTCCCTCTGTACTGCTTCACTTCACCAGAACGGAGTGAACTGGCAACAGAATGTTCAAGAAGATTCGATTTTCAGTGGTTGGACACGTTATTTAGAAGATTTCTGTTACTTAAATAAATTTGACTTTTCAAAACATAAACATTTCATATGTATGATTGTAATGAGGAGAGTCTGTGTGTGAGCGAGTGGTTGTATGTGTGTGACTGTATTCATATTTGATTTAAAGATTTATTCATGTTATCTCAAAGTTTACATTGGGCTTTGTGATTGTTTTGCATTGTTGGATTTTGGATTGGATTTGTTCTGTACATATAGGCGAGGAGCAAGCCTTTGTTATGATTTGCCATTGTGTCTAATTAGAAGCAGAGCCAAACTGACCTCCTGACCTCCAGCTCTACCCCAGAGAGGTTCACCTAGGCGGGTATGGAGTCTGACCTTCGTGGTCGTGTGGTTGATGTCTCAGTCTCTGTCCTGGATTAAGCAGTCTCAAACATGAGCTTACGTTACTAAATTATACACATGCAGTTTTGTGGGAAATCCAAGCCTCCACTTACTGAGCCTGTCCTTTCTCTGAACCAGGCGGTGAGGAAAACCCCATCTGCTGGACTTAATTCTGCATCCTCAGCAAAGGCTTTGGCATGTGTGGGAACAAAGGCGGCAGACTGCGCTTGCATTCTTTCGAAATACCCTGCAGTCTATAAGTAATTGGACAATGGCACAATTGCTGTTTTTGTTTTGTTAATTTGAAGTGAAACAGTGAGTATTAGGGCTGCAGGATTGATCAAAATACAATGGAAACTCATATTGATTCAGTATGGGTTTCCAGGATTAACACACCACAGTTGTTTTGCTCACAGAACAAAACCAGTTACCTAACATGCACCAGAGTGACATAAACTCATTGTAGTGGTAGGAGCCTTGTCTAACGCTGGATCAGCAGTGTACCTGTGGGGCTTAGTGCAGTTGAACCCTGCTCTCCAGCATGTGGGATGATGTTGTTATATCCACTGCACTATCCAATCACTTACAGAGCAAACACACATGTGCAACAACTTTTAAGGAATTACATATACTTGTGTTTGTTTGTCATTTTTGTGCCTAGAGCTGGGTGATATGACGAAAATGTAATTTCACAATAGACAATCTGACGGCATATTTTAGCCAGCTGTGTGTTGTTGCGTCCTTAGTGTATGCACACGAGAGCTAACAACAGGTCTAGAGTTGATTCGAGGTGGGGCATTTGCACCTCTCAGCACTATGACCAATGAAAAGTAACAGAGGAGAAAAATGAGTATCAACAAAAGAGAGAAACTAAAGTAACAGCCCTCAACTTTTAATGCTTAATACTGTGCACATGCAAAGACTGTGCCACTGCTGGCATGGTGATATTGGTGCACCATAAGGGGATGTGGTTGTGGTTTATCTGGCCTCCGCTGAACCTTCATAGCTCAGATGAGCTAAAGCTTTCACGCTCATTCATGATCTACTTTCTCCTGCCTACACTCTCTTAATCTACACTTTTAATCCGCTCATTCTTCCCTCTTATGCTTTAGTCTTTTGTAATCTACAGTCAGTTTTATTCAGTGCTCTCCTAATCTACCTATTCACTTTTTTTCTGATCTGTGCTCTATGCACTGAGCGCTCAGTCACAATTCTTGCTTGGATAATGTGAACTTCTTTGAAATCTCTTACAATGTGCTCCCTTTTCTCTCGCACACTTTTATGTAATTTTCTTCTGCAGTGTTTCTCAGCACTGCACAGTTTAGTGCTCTTCCCTGCCCTTCCCATCAGCTAATTATCAAGCCTTTTGTGTCCAGGAAAGGCACGAGAAAAGTGCAGCATGGTTCTCTCCGGTCACATACCCTCATCATACCCTCTAATAGCCTCTCGTTCCGTTGTGTCTGGAGGAGAGCTTGGTTTGGTACAGTATGTTCATGCTCACTCAAGCGCATTATGAGAGCTGCTTGAAAGGGCTGTGGTATTAGCCTTGAGCTAATGGACAGTGCATTAAGTAACTGCATAGGTCCAAAGTGGCACTTTTCATTAAGGCCAATAAAAACATGCAGTTTACTTATTAAGAGCTTCAGTGAATGGCTCCAAACAACATCTTTTCTGTAACTGTTTCTGGTTGAGCGTTAGTTTCAGATTTTTTGGAACGGAGCTTCAAATGACTAAAAAGCCCCTGCTGTTTTTCTTTTCTTTCATTCATTTCATAGTGCCCACCCTCACAGAGAGAATCCTCTCTCTGCAGAGCACTGGTGCATATTTTTTACAACAGGACTAACCTCAGCCTAGCGGTCAAAGGCTTTTATCATATCAACATATCAACAAACTTCTCGAACATCATCCTTCTAATTCTTCAGTAAATGCATGGAAAACAATGCAAAGGGTTCATTAATACTGTCTTTAATAACCTACTTACTTTAATAAGTAATTTATTATTTTTATCTGTCACTGCATGTTATATAGTAATTTTGTTATATAGGAATTTATATAGTAATATTTTATGTAATGGGGCAGATTTGATGGTGAAAAAGAGGCTTTACTTGTTTGTCCACAGTCCACAGTCAAAGCCATAAAACAGGCAAATGTCAGATCCAGAATGAGCAAACAATATACAAACATGAGTCCGGGCAGCCAAAATGCAAAAAGGGAACAGGCAAAAGGCAAAGTCGATAAATACAAACAAAGGGTCAGATACACAAGGAATTAATCAGAACATGGACAAGATGCTGGAGCCTATCCCTGCTGTCATTGGGCAGAAGGCTAATATTTATATATTAGTTTTACACTTAAATTAGTAGGTTAAAGACTCAAATAAATTAGTTTCATTTTTTTTTATTATTGTAGCTATGCTAAAGCTTCCATCTCAAAGCCCACCTGACGTAGAGTTACCGTGTCAATGCAAATGCAGATAAATGTAATTTAAAGGAATACTCCGGTGTTTTTCAGCCTGTTCTCTACCTGCTGCAGCTGTAACATTTGATAGTACATGATTGCCATGTACAGTGCTGTGCAAAAGTCAGAGAGCACTCTTTTATTAATTTACTTTCCAGTCAGAACAGCCATTAGATCATTTTTCTGTGTGAGGAAACAAGGTAACATATATTTAACATATAACTTCCAGTCTTTTATGCAAGGATATTTTTCCACACCTCCAAAGTTCTGTTTTAGAAGTTGTGTTTTCTGCTCTTCACAATCCGAACAATCCCAAATACATTCAGTAATGTTACGGTCTGGACTCTGAAGTGTTCAGTTCATTATTCTGTGAACACCAGCGGCTTCTTTGATTGCAAATGTTGTTCTTTTTGTCCTTTTGTTTTCTCGGTAATGTCTACTTGCAGCTACACACCCTTTCAGTGTTGAGTTCTCACAGTGAAAGGATGGACAGAAACACTTTAATTTCAGATGTGTAGAAAGATCAGAGCTTGATTTTCTCCTCTGTCTCAAAGATGAAAGCTTTAAGTACTGTTTATCTGGTGGGGACAGTTTAAGCGCTCTGTCAGGTCTTGCAGAGTTGTTAGGAGTCCCATTTTCTCTGTATCTATTAACAATTTTTTTGATCTCCAGTGTGTCATTAGACTTTCCCCTTCCCATTGCAAATGAATGATCTTATATCTAATCTGCTCAGAAATTTCTCTTGTATTTTATTTATTACACAGTACTGTGCAATAATTTGAAATCCACTGTCTAGGAAGACCTGTACCACTGTTCAGTGGGCAGAAAAGAATTTTTGACCATGGCCATGATAAGCATTGGCCACTGTTGTACAGTTTACCGGACTATTCTACAGTACTGTGTGAACATGCACTCCTCAGCCAAGAGGCCCCGGAGGTCTCATCACGAGGCCTGCCACACCTCACTTCACCCCAGCCGCGTCCTGGCCTCGGGCCCCCCCCTTCCTTTTCTTCCAGGCTACAGCAAAACCCAGACAGAGAGCACCATTAAGTCAATACCACCCACTGCCTTGATGTTTCAGTTTCAGATATTTGGCTCGGTCTATAGCCTTCTGTTTGCTGCATGCTGTAGTACGGTGCTGTACCTGATTCCTTATACCCAATCATTTAAATGCAGCACTGCTCAACTGTTAGTGCCCTGTGGAGGCAGCACAAAGCATAGACAAAAGTAGCAGCTCGGTAACATTTTGACATCCCTTTATTTACCGTATCGTCTTTTGTTGGCCTTATGATACTCTGGGTTATTCAAAAGGTCAAGTTGACCTATCTAGTAATTTTCCTTTGAAACAGAGAACAGGGCATATCTTTTAGCCATTAGTGCTCTTAGCAAAGGCTACTTAAATGCCAAGCTCTAATTCCCCTGTATGAGGGGACTTTAGGAGAAAATTACCCTGTTATGTAAGATTTCAGGCTTCATCGTCTGAGAGAGAGAAGGAAAGAGGCGTGAGGCCTGCAGCTTTTAGCCCTGAAGCATTCCACAGAGACTGTGACACGCCATAAGTAGATTAGGGATCGGTTGGGTCACTGTCCTCTAATGAACCCGGCTGGGCTGGGGGACTGGATCAGTCAACCCCCTCCCAGGGCAGGAGCTCAGCATGAGGCTTCACACTAGAACAGAGGCCTCACAAGCTGGAGGAGTGTGACTAGCACATGCATTATGTGGGCCTCTGGCATAATGAAGACTGTGTGCATGCATGTGTTTGTATTTGTACATTTTCAGGACAAAAATGTCCGACAACCAGAGAAAAACAGGGTTATCCTACAATGTCAGGGCCAAAAAGGTGGTCTTGACTTTCTAAAGTGCTTTTTTATGACAAGCTACATTTCATTAAAACCAAAGGGAATAACGTTTATTCTTGGTTTCTGAAATTAAGAATAGGGTTTGTTTTTGGTTTAGATGTATATTATACATATGCTGCATCCATCAAATGGATTTGAAGCATAGCTTAGCATAACTAACTGTATAACTGTATCAGCTTAGCATATTTATAACTGTATCAACCTCCGTATATGACATAGCCATTGATGTTTTTTGTGTGCACGTGTGTGTTTTATGTGTGTTTGCATGAATGAGAGTGCTGCCATAGCTGAAGGTCTGCACTCCATTATTTCCCCTGGGTGCCGCACAAGCACTTAAGAATCATAATCCCGCTCAGTGTTCATAAACCTATTACTTTAAATACCTTAATGCATGTGGTCCAGGTATGTGCTTCTTTTTCACAGGTAACAAGTCCAGAGTGGGAATGCTGAGACAACTGTTATGGACTGATATACCACAGTTTGTTACAAGTTGTCTGTGTATCTCCATTGTGTCTTCTACATAAGTGTTTTTCACCCCTGGTCCTAGAAGCCCAAAGCCCTGCACGATTTTATATGGAACCATCTGCAACAAATTCTCCATCAATCTGAAGACCAATTTCACAAAGAGCCATTGAAGCATGTAATGTTTCTGTATAAAACTCATGATTCTAAATAGAACCACTGTCTTTACTAAAGAACCCTTGAAGATCCATCTTTTTTGAGAGTGTAGCATGATTAATAGTCATGGCTAATAGTCACGGTTATAGTCACGGTTCACCACTGTTGATAAATGAGACATTATAGCAGTGTTATAATACTGAGTTCAGCTTAAAGAATCTTGTAGCCCCTCTTAATGACCTACTGTCCTCACCTCTACTGGTCAAACCAACATGATGCATGTGCCAAACCCTGCCTTAATGTTCTTTTCTGAGAAAACTGGGATCAGAGGAGAGGTGTGCATGGCCATGGACAGGGTCATCTGCCAGGCGTGATCAGGGAAGGAGATGAGTGTGAAGAAGCAGGTAGTGATGACTTTCACCCCATTCTCTTGGGAAGTTAATGATGCCACAAAGCCACCATTGTGCTGCCATACAGCCCTCTTTAACACTGATAACAAATTAGCAGGGCTACAGATTAAAGCAGTCTAAGCCACGGGGGAGCAGCCGAAAGGTAGCCATGAATCTTTCCCCATAATTCTTCTCCACCTGCCGTCTCTGGTCAGGAACCTCACCATAAAGGGACATCTAGGAAGAGGGATGAGGAAAGGCAAGGTTTATTTATTTATTTTTTTTTTTTATGAACAATGGGTTTTTGCGTCATTGTTGTCTTGAGATTTAAAGCAGAGGCTTCATAAAAAATCTGATGTACACAGTTTGCACTGTAATGCAGAGACATTTGGTTGCTTCTTTTTTGCAGCCCTGGAGCTGCAAAGCTCACCTGTTTAACATGCAGTAGCATGTAACCACTACTTGGCATAACTGGACATTCAAACGGACTTGCTTATTTAGTTTCTGACATTGTACTGTTGTCTATAAACAATCACAAAAGTATGTTGCATAACTAACAACTGTCGGAACATCTTGAAACATGAATATTGTGTGTACTTTTGTGTATATATAATAGTGTGTTATACAGCATCACAATCATATTTGATATTGGTGTAAAATGTAATTATAGAGAATCTTATAGATTTCTTAACAGTGGTGACACAAACACTTCACTGCAAATATAGCCATTTTATTTACTATATAAAACCACCAGTGAACCTACATGTTATTAGTTTTTATATGTAATGTTGTTAATAGTAAAATAGTGGTAAATCTAAAAACAAAAGTTTTCTTTGAGCACTGTTTTGCTTAATTCCGTCCTGTGTGTATCTGTTTGCCATGAATACTTGTTAAAAATACAATTTAGACAAAAAGCTTATTGCAAAACAATGCAGTTGTAAAACAATAGCTCAGTGTTTTTGCAAATGATTAAATGTAATACCTTTCTGTCAGGGAGCTTTTAGGACCATTAAATCCTTCAGGTATCTGGTTCCTATTGTGAATAATTCTGACTCTAGAATGGCACAATTCACATCAAACCTCTCTCAATGACTTGGTTACATTTTAACAGTTTAATTATGCAGAAATATTTTTTAAATTTGTGGAATTCCCCTTTAAAAACTGGATGCAGTTTGAGACAAGTGTGTGTTGATTTAGGCGTGCAGTTGGTGGTTATAAGCTGTTAGCTAGCCCACAATAACCTTGTGGCAGTAGTGCAAAACTAAAGAAGCACACTGGGGCGCTCAGCATGTCCATGTTACGCTACATTTGGGGGAAGAAGAAAATTGTGTGCATTTGATTTTTTGTTGAACTATTGCTGTAAACCCGCTCCAAGGTCTTCATCATTATATAAACCCTGGACTGATACAGTCTACTCCCTTTACTCTTAGGACTCAACTCTCAACCAGGCTTTCATCAAGTCTCTCAGTGCTCAGATCGAATCGCATGAAACGTATACCATGCTGCGAGGGTTGTGTGTGTGTGTGTGTGTGAGCAGACAGGCGATATTGGTGTGTAAGAAATCAATGTTGTATTTTAATTTTGATGTCAGTCACGGCTCACTTTGTCCTCCAGGCTAGAGCTCTACAATTCTTTTCCTTCTCCCTCCTATTGGACAACATAATTTGAAATGGGTCTCAGAGGAAATCTCCCATTGATTTGACCTGTCATGAATGTGACTGTACTGTAAATGGATAGGCTATTTCTTGAGAAACAATAAAGTTCATTCACACTCTGTTCTGTACTGTACAGTCAGTTCAGCTCCTCTGGTGTGGCCATGGCTGAGGAGTAAGGTGGAAGATAACTGTTATAATAGACAGCTCTCACGCATGTTCGGGATGCTAGCACCGCCGTGCACAAGTGATTGTGGAGTGTAAGCACAAGTGAATTTGTGCTGTGTAAGAGGGTATCAGAATGAGTGGCTGAGTGTTTTAATGCATTTTTAAGATTTAGATTTTTCCTTCAAGCATTGTACTTCAACTAAAGGCTGGAGTTATGACAATAATTTGAATGAAAGATCAAAATAATAAGCAATAAATACTGTTTTGTTTTGTAGCCTGTTTTGCTCATGTTTATAAGAGGTGCCAGTATTTGTGGAGGCCACTGTAGTCTGATGCAAAAGTCTTAGTCACCCAAGAAAATTGTGTAAAACTATATATCTTGGCAGTAAATTTTATCTTTGCACCTAACATTATATAACATCAGAAGAATGACAGTAACTGTCAATACAGTGTATGCATAATGTAACATGTCTTTTGTTTATAAAGGATCAATATGGCAGAAAACTGAGTTTATCTTTATGTACTCCTCAGCTCACACTGTCCATACGTGAATATTAAGCTGCAAAACAGACAGTTTTGTATTTATTGTTTTTGTGGTGTCACGAAAATCAACACTCATTCAAATAAATCCACGTTTTGAGCCTGCATCAGTTAAGCTCCACCCGTTCACTCTGAAGTTATAAGGAGCGTTTCAGCCTGGACTGCTGTGTGAACAAAAAACAATACAGGGCAGCCAGAACAGAGCTCATTTACATATCAGTCTTAAAGGCACAGTAACAAAAACAACCTGTTTAGTTCAAAGCGACAAAGACAGTTTGGTCACGGTAAAAAGGTCATGTAAAAAAATTAATTATGATTTCATAAAAACACACAAACGTTAAGTAGACATAAAGGGGAAAATATCAAATGAAATGGATACGGGGCCTTTAACTACAGATATTAATATCTTTGAATGGTGTTGGATTTTGACAGTATATACTGGGCTTCCTCGAAGAGAGGTCTGGAAATTAGGATTAGTACGGAAGTCTGGAGAGGCCCGAGCTGTTGCTGGATTTGTATCTTGAGATCACTAGTTAATTATCTTGTGATCTCAAGATAACAACGTTTGTAAGGTAAAAAGGTAACTTGTTGTTTCAAGATGACAACTTTTGTTAACTTGAGAATGAAATAACGAACTTGTTGTTTCAAAATGACAGCTTTCTTACCTTGAAATAGCAAGATAATGATCACATTATCTCATGATAGCAACTTTGTTATCCTGAGATAACAAGATATTTAACTTGGTTACTCAAGATAACAACCCAGAATCATAACAGCCGTATGGCCTCTCTGGACTTCCTTGATTTAGATTCACCCCTCCTCACAACATCCATCTGCTCACAGTTTTAGTTCAAACACTGGGATCTGTAAGAGCTTCACAAGGAACCTGCGACATTCTTGTACTCATAAGGAAATCTGTGAATGCAAATGGAAATCATATTGAATATATAAACCATATTTTAATTTATTTTTTGAAAATACATCTCCCACCCCCCACGGCCCAATGTGAACTGTTTGGATAACATGAAACAGAATGTATCACTGTAATGAGAGACAACAACATCAACAACATCATGCATGATGATTCTCTCTCTAAACAAAATTTTTGCAAATTAACTTAGTGTTGACCAATCAGA
Organism: Pygocentrus nattereri; assembly: GCF_015220715.1. Classification (NCBI taxonomy): domain Eukaryota; kingdom Metazoa; phylum Chordata; class Actinopteri; order Characiformes; family Serrasalmidae; genus Pygocentrus; species Pygocentrus nattereri. Next base: position 22,960,876 of record NC_051236.1, read on the forward strand.
TGATATGAGATATGAGGTTGACATGAAGTCATGTGTATTTGCATTTGCTGAAAAGCTCTTAAAATAATATTAGGCCACACTGGGCCACAGAAACAGCCCACAACACCTGCTTGTGTTCCAACAACACAAATAGTTGGCAAGAGAAGTGATTCACTTCACTCTGAAATGCAGCCTGAACTTAAACACTGCAGGGCTGCTACAGAAAACACACAAGTTTTTGGCCTGCTCAACATTTTTTTTGTCTGTTATTGCTTTTAGACATGGTGGCGTTGTGGCCTCACAGAAAGAAGGGTCTGGGTTCAGTTCCCAGGCCGAGCAACAGGGTCCTGTCTATGTGGGTTTCCTCCCACAGTCCCAAGACATGCAATCAAGCCAACTGGAGATGCTAAATTACCTCTAGGTGTGGAATATGTGTGTGTGAATGTATATGTCTGTGTGTCTGCCCTGCGATGGACTGGCGACCTGTCCAGCATGTATCCTGCCTTCCACCCAATGACTGCTGGGACAGGCTGCCACCCCCTCCCAGCAACCCAGATGGATAAGCGGTTTAGAAATAGAAATATGGTTTCAGCAGCTCAACAAACTTGAAATTGGGGGGGCCTCAGTACCTCCAATTTCCCACCTTTAGGAAAGTGCTGACTCATCCCTAGTTCATTCATCAGACAATGTACCAGACAACGTTCAGACAATGTAATGGAAATTTGCCAATGGTGTAGGTCAAATAAATAAATAAATAAATAAATAAATACATACATACATACATGATATATATGTTCCATATTTTAATGTACACATTTAAATTGTGTAAATTCAACACATCATTTTTTTTTCTTTCCATGCAACAGAAAAGTCACTATGAACTGAATAGTGCTGCATGCCATAGTCTGCATGTTAAAATCACAGCTTCATCATTTGAATATAAAACTCTTATCTTAATGATTACCTGGTGGGTAAAAGCCACTTCTGTGATTTTGGATCAATACCATTATAAAATGAGCAATCTCTCTCTCTCTCTCTCTCTCTCTCTGTATGTGTATGTCTGTGTTTGTTTGAGTGAGTGGGCTCCTGGGGGGGAATATAATCAGGCTACTGAAGATGTGGTTTAATCTCTATTTTTTCAGGCACTGCTGACCTCCTGTCAGGCTCCAATTAAAACGTATGCTTTTCATCCACACTGAGCACTTCTCTGCTCCGCCGCTACCTCACCATTTAACCTATAATAGCATCAAGGTGTGGAAAGACAATAGAAACAACATTAGCATGTCTGTATCAATACGCAAATGAGCCTCTAGCCATTCACTGAAAGGTTTATTGTATACTGTGGCCATCGTGACCAATCAGAGATGCTATTTAAATGTCTGAATGAATCAGACATGTCATCACGTCACCCAATAAAACATTTTGGTGGAAATAATGCAGGCTGATCATATCAGGGTTTATTAGTATGTTTTTAATATACCGATATCGCAACCACAATTTGTAGCAGTAAAGTGTTTTTTTGTTTATGTCATGCAGCCCCAAGGAAAACTAATGTGGAAACTGCTCTTATTGCTCCAACTGTTAGCAGTGCTGCTAGCTTTCGCAAGAAGAATTTTCATGCAGGTGCACTACAGCTGCGTCTATGATGAGGACAATGTATCTCCTCCTTTACATGCACAATGAGCCATAAGATATGCTGAGGCAAAAGATTTTCTCCTAGCTTGGAATCCTTTCAGATAGACATTCATTATCAGCTGAGAGAGTCTTTACAGTACCGATCTGTTACTGTTCCATACACTCGCCTCCACGTTTACCACTCACACCCAGCACTCTAACTATGCAGATATTTACAGATTCAATACACTTTTCGATTCTCAAGATTCACTTTGATCTTTGATTTTTTATGTGTTAAAATGTCTTCTACAGCTCCAACTACACACACAGACTGGTTCGCCAAAGACAAATAAAAGTTCTCCAATAGTCCAGTCATTATAGTGCCCAATGTACTCTGACATGATGCATCCGGGTGCCTACTTTTGTTCATTGACAGTAATTTCCATGAAAGATTGAAGTCAAAGCGTGGCCCAGTGACAATGCAGTTTTACATTTCAATACTTTAGTTCAAATGTACAATATTAGGACATGGAGTCATACTTATATCCACATACTGTATTTATGTAACCATATTTATCTAATAATAGTGCAGCACTGTGTAAAAGTCTTCTTAGAAAATCTAAAGCCAATTATTTGTTAAATAAAAAACACTGACATTGGAAAAAATAAATAAAAAATACACTGTGATTTCATGTCTAAATCAAGAAAGGGCCTAATCAAAGCTTCATGACAGCTTCACCTGCCATATGAACGAGATTGACGCCAAGGTGAAATTCTCTGCCCTTCACTGCTTTCATGACCCTTGCGTGTCTCCTCTCCAGCTTTTTTCTATGAGATTATGCAGAAGGATAGGTGCAGGTTGGTCATGCGACCATAGCAGCAGGCTGTTATCTTATGAAATGTGTCCTATATCTGATCAACACGATTATGTGTTACAGAGCGATGACATGCTCCAGGACTTAGTGGTGTTCTTACCCAGCATCTTCCTCTCACGCTTATAAATTTGCAGCTCAAACTGAATCTCCAGCTTTTGCATCCATCATTCATCACTCCGAATTAATGCCTCACTGGTGCTAGATCTAGAAATACTGGAGCTGGACATCTAAGATATGAAGTAAGGTTTTGTGGACTGATGGGTGTAAATTTGTTATTCGGATTAGTTGGATCATGAGAAGCAGAAACTGTAACCGACTAAACTTTGTACGTGTGGAAAAATATCCCTTGGAAGAAATGAAAGCAAGTGTCCCTAAAAGAATAGAAGGTGTAATAAAGGTGGAGGATGGATTCACTAAGTATGGTGAATTTGATATTATTCCTAAAGTTGGAGGTGTTTATGTAATTTTTTTGTTAAATATTTTTTCCACTTCTTTCCTGACGCTGAAAAATGAGATTGTACAAAGTTGCCATTTTGACTGGAAATTAAATAATCCAAAAGATGCCCTCTTTTACTGTATATTAGGCATAGCTGTTTACAGATTTGACCAGACATTTACAGGAGATAAAGTGCAATTACAAATGTCTTCTATAATGATAGTAAATAATTAAATATGATATAAGTTGGGGGAGTCATTGAATATATTTTTTAAATGTAAGCTGAAGAGGTAACAGAGATAACCACGCTGAATGCAGGTGATGACCCATTCTCTTCTACGCAGGGTATTTTCTCCTCGGTGGACGAGGTTCCAACATGTTATTTGTCTCAGAAATATATTTATATATGAACTCAGCTAACATCAGCAAGAGTAGCTAGTAGCATACCTGGGAACTTGAGGACTGAAAAATGTCTAATGCAGCGGTGCACCGTTCCGGCTCTGAAGGGCCCTTGTCCAACATAATTTGGTGATTTCACTGCTCAAACAGACCTGATTCAACTCATCAGTTAATTGCCAGGTTTAGTGTATGTATTCAGGTAAGGAAACTAGCAAACTGTGCTGAAGTTGTTGCACCCCTGGTTGAGTGAAATAGTCATTTTTTGTTGGCAACTGATATTTTATTTCCCTTTTAATCTATAGCCATAAAAAGAAACAGTGTTGTTATTTGTTTGTTTGTATTTTATTTTTCTGAGCCAAAAGTTGAAAAGAAGGGAATAGGATTATCTGTTCATAATGGCTATGAAAGCATTTGTTATTTGTCTTGTTAAAGATTAGCTGTTTATATGAAAGTTCAGCAGCATTGTTGCATTTTGGACACATTTGTCAAGTATTTAACCCTCCCATTACATACAAATTGCCACAGTGACACCAATTACCTTGACGAACTAGGTTCAGCTTTGGGGCTCTTAAGGCCACCATTCAGAAAGGAATGTGTTACCTGGTCATGTCTAATCCAGTTAGTAGTTTGGATTTCATAACTTTTTTGGAATTTAACTATAGTGTTTATTTTATAGACATGTGATTTATGTATAATGTGATAAGTAATACAAAGCATTACAATTTAATGGCCATAGGTAGGAGCCACTTCACATAGACACAGCACCGATGTATGAGCACTGAATACTCCTCTCTACTCCTCTTCTCTTCTTTTCCTCTCTCCTCTCCTCTTCTTTCCTCTCCTGTTTCGCTCTCCTTTGTTCTCCTCTACCCTAACTCCCTCAATCTTGTTATCAAGGAGATGCAACTGGGCGAGTATAATCAAATCGGGACACAGAAGGCCTTACAAGTGAAAGAGCACTTTTCGGTGTTGGTTCCTGCTAGCCCGGCTGGATTTGCATTATTGACCCCACGTCCCTATTGTGAGAGCTCCTGCGTGTGTTTGATTGGCCGGATTACTGTAGCTATTACAGAGAAAATGGCTCTGTCCATCAAAGCGCTCAAGCGGTGTATCAGCAGCTCCGGCAGCCCAGGAGATTTTGCAGGTTCACATGACGGACGGGGAGTGTTGGGTTCAGATGCCGAAATCCTTGCTCGGCTAGAAACAGGATTTGTGCGCAAGCGTGAAATCTTTGCGTCCGGATTTAGAACCTTGTGGACGACTGTTTAGCGGATTCCCCCTCTCTTACTCATTCGGATGGGGCGAAATGGAAGCATCATCTCGATGCTTTGTCCCAGGCTGCTGAATGGATGGATAGGTGGGAGGAGATGGGGCCGCTGGTGGGGAGGGGGGGTTACCGGAGGTGAAATGAGGCTAGCAGAGGCCTTGAGATGTGAGAGAGAGAGAGAGAGAACGAAGGATGATGAGGGCTTTACATCAAAAGCTGCCCTGTCTTTCATGGGCCCTGGGTCTTATCGCTCCTGCAATAGCTTGTTAACCACTGGGGGAGATAGTGAGACTGTGGGTGATGTGTTTTTTGTGCCTGAAGAGGTGATTTATTATCATGTGGGCAGCCTGCATTTGACAGCATAATCTAATGGCACCATCTACAAGGGCTTCCCCTTTTCAATACTGCATTCTTATGCATGAAGATATGTTATGTGTGTACTCTGTGTATTGAAATGGCTGACCATTTTCATTTTAGGACCATGTCTTATAGTGCCTCACTTATTCTGCAGCTCACTGCATGCATAGCTGAGAGATACCATCATCATGGCCAGCCATATTGAGACATTCCATAAAGCCATTGCTTCCAGTTTATTGGCCATTCCCTGCCAGCAGTCATGAAACCATATCAGGGATTCATTCAGCCACAGATATGCTGAAAGGATGACCAGCAACAGTACTACATTGTGGTTTTGGTCATTATCCCCTTGGTTGACAGTAGTGCTTTGAAAATGCATTGATGCTTTGGAAGGTGGTGATTCACCTACATAAATTTTGAAATGTTTGAATCACAATGTGTTCATTTTTAGGCTTAAATCAATTTTAGGATATTTTTCAAGCTATAAAATGAGACATAAAGCTTGATGTGTTGTTTTTCATGTATTTTCTACTGCAATTCACAATATATATTCTAGCAATTTTTAAAAAAATAATTGGAATCACACCACAAAAAAAAACAAATTAAATCTACTCAAGCCATGGTGAAATTTGAGATTTCATTGTTGTGAGGTCAGACATTTACACCCTTAGTTGTCACCTATTGAGTCTCCTTGTTTGCCTCCTGGCTGCCTCACCCTGAGGAGCCCTCTGTCAGTGTCTTTGTTTCCCATTGTTGGTCCAGGAGTCCAGATATCATCCCCCTCTACAGGTACAGCTCGGAAAAGGTCAGGAGTAGAGGTCAGTCCGCCTCCCAGCCAGAGCATAAATCCACAGCCACCTAACAATGGGCCTCTCCAAGTAGGGGTGAATAATGACACCATGGTCGAGCCCAACTGTGCCCTGTGTCCAAGTGATAAGGCAAATATAGTTATAGCGGCAGCGTAATAGCCCAGCTGAAGAGCCTTGCTGCTTTGTCTGTGTCATGGCTGATACTCCGTCTGCGTTTAATAATTGATACTGAAGATCAATGATCATCAAGCAGTCAGTACACGCCAGAACTCGCATCTGGGTTTTTTAATGCTCCTGTCATAATCACTGTTAAACTCATTGTGAGCTACACTTATAGTCATTACTATGGTTATAAAAGCTCTATTACTGAGCATAATAGAATAGTTAAGCACTGTATCATATTGAGTACCGCATAAAGAGGAATCTTTTGACTAAACATTATGAAACTAATCTTTATCATTTGAACTGAGACCACTGACTAACCTTTCATGACCAACCTTTCTTTTGAGCAGATATCAATGTATATACAGCTGTCTGAGACATTTGTCTGAGAGTCTTAAGATCATCCTTATGGATATGTTGACAGTAGACTGACAATATAGTTGACAAGCTGAATTTGAGCTGAATGCAATTATTTAAGCTGCCTCCTATTATTTTCCACAGTTGTTAGCTTTCATAATCATATGTTTATGTTTCAACAAACAATGTGAATAGGATGCATTTTCAGCAGGTAGGTTGAGTACATGTAAATTAAAAGAAAGCAGAAAATCAGCTGAGACACATCATGGGTCAAAAATAATGAAGTCTTTAAATTCTTACTCTACTTCAGTAGCTGCCTACCATAAAACAAAAACAGACAAATTGTTAATAGCAGTTATTTATATGGAAATTCATCTCATTTTCTGATCTGGTCCGTATCACTGCTTATTGATGTGCTGCATGCACTAACCACACTAATATATTTCACACGTCAACATATTTTTAAAGATACGATGGAGATATTTACATGTACACCAAAGTGCTTTATATAAAGAGCAACTATAATGTCTCATACTCTATCATGTACAGTTTAAAATCAGTGTACATCAGTGTGTACATTTAATTTCAGTTTGGTCCACTTTAATATTTCTTTGTCTGATGTTTTAGAATGTTAATGTTCTTTCGTCCATGCTGCCTGTGTGCTTTTATTTGTGCTCCTATCATCATTATTTCGGCTCGTCGTGAGAGCCCTTCAACTCCAGACACTGGTACATCTGGCAAATGCCACAGTGAGGGATGTCACTCGTACATAATTGTCATTTGTGTGGGCTGATGCTCTTTTGACGGGGTGAAAAGGGGAGAGGGGGTGAGAGGAGACGGAGGCAGTGCAGGGTTAAACAGAGGACCATGGGGAAGGGGGGGGGGGGGGGGGGGGAGAAACACACACATACATGGACAGAGCCCACTGCTCATCAGTGAAAGGCCTGTGTAGCGTGACTGAATGTGGCGTTTTATTTCAATGAATGCGGTGTATTATTTCACCGGTTGATGTATGAAGGAGAGGTGCCACTGCGCTAATGATTTCGGCCTTCACTCAGAACTTATTGTGAGACTGCCTTTATATATTAACCATATCCTGTATGGAAAGATGGCCAAAAAATTTGCTGTAAAAAAATGTCAGGTCAGCTTGACATTTGAAAGGGCCTGTATCATGGAAAACTGAATTCCCCTCACTTTTTTAAAAAGGCCTTTGAAGTATTATGTAAATGTGTTGTTAAAGTTTCAAAATGTACCGTATGCTGCTCAGATGAAAGCTTTGCTGCAAATGCAGCTTGTTGTGAAATAATTGTTTTTGTGTTATCACAAGAAGCAACTTATAAATATATATCCACCTATTCAGCATACAGCATTATAACTCCGCCCATTTGTTTTGAGGTTATAAGGAAAATTTCAGCTTTTTGAATGAGGCACAGTGCAGGGCAACCAATCAGAACACAGCTATTTCACTCATATCACAGTAACAAAAACAGCCTGGTTAATTCTAAGGGAGAGATTGGAAAATTATTTATAGCCAACAACATCAAAAATACTAGGAAAATATGGAATATGGACCCTTTAAAGTGACCTTCTGCATAGATTTGTATGCATTTTTCAAGTATATTTACTTAAGAGTTTTCCAGACTTAGATTTTTAGTACTCTATCTCCATCAAATTAGGTCTTCAAAATAGAAACAAGTGAATGTGGTTGCTTTTTGTAAGATGAAATGACCTTTTTTGTTGTTTTTGTTGTTGTTGTTAAAAGACTAAATTGAGGCAATACTAAAAGTTGGTGGGAGTGGGTATCAGTTAAAATATGCCTTAATGTTTCACATCAAATCCTTTTTTTTTGCATTGTAGTGACACAGCTGTTGTTGAGTTGCCATGAACAGGCATTGTCCACAACATGCAATAGTAAGAAGAAAATTAAACCTTTAATATTTGCAAATCCAGCATTTGAATTGTGTTTTAATTCACTGTGTTTTCTGTACATAGGGGAGCATTAAATGTGAGAGACTGGCTATGACGGCCTAGGTCTATTTCAGTGCTTGATTTTTTTCAACCAAAGCAGAGTGTTGGACGGTATAGGATTGGAAGAGCTATACTTGACAACTATGACAAGTACATTAGCGTACCTGCATCTCTTTTTTAAGTGTGTTTATTGTTTTTGCAGCTCCTCATCAATGTTCCTGCTCTGTCGGCACCGTCATAACATTAGCAGCAGAAACATTTGCATACTGGTTGAAAGGGAAGGGAGGAGAGGGGGTGGAGCCTCGCTCTGCGAGAGCCTATGAGATCTCCTTAAACAGTGGTATGCAAGTTTGGCCACCTTGGTCAAATAACATATTTTGTTGATTTTCTGTGAAATTAAAAACACATCCTCCACTGAGACACAGTTCTGCACATTGTAATGCTATTACTGTTTGTTTGCTAAATTTGACGCATGAAAAAAAATTCAATAAAATATGGCCTGGGCGAAAGTTGTGGAACATTTTGTATTGTATGCTTTAATTTTTTCCACTAGATTAAACTGAGCAAATAAACAGAAATTCTGCAGTAAAATGCAGTGTAATTCTACCAGGGTTATTTAAACTTTAGTATTTGGCTGCATGTTAAAAGAAAAGGGCCTACCTTAAATCAGTGACATTGGTTTTATAACCATTTGGAACCGATCAACATTTTTCAGTTGTTGACATAATTTGAAAATGCTTGTTGCTCTATACATTATATGTAAATTTCATCATGAATGGACTAAAAGAAACAGCACAGTATGACTTGGAAACAAGTCTGGTTCCATTGACTTACGTTGAAAGTACAGTAGGTTTTTTCTTTTTCCTGTAAAGTTAGCGTTTTCTTCAGAAAACAGTGATATACAGCAAGAAAATGAATACTCAGTGCATAGCAATGATTTGGAAGCTCATGGCAATGCAGAGGCCTTAGGCAACCGCACATTCTGCCTGTAGCTGATGCCAGCTCTTATGGTGGCAATGCCATTCAGTGCTTCTGGGTTAAAACCTGTAATTAAGGGCCCATTCAGACTGAGAGAAAGAAACAGGCTACTGTACACATTAATGAAATATAAAATTATAGTGTATTCACATCGTTTTAAAATAATTTTCACATGAATAGCAAAAAAAGAAAATATCCAAAAGATAAGCATCATAATCTTATCTATGCAACATAATCTTATCCAAGCATGTAGCACCATAAAGGCAAACTGAGTTTCAACTGATAGCACTATGTAATGCAAACTTGTCAGCAATAGCTGTCAGACGAAAAAATGAGAGGTGGTGATTAGTCTATACGCTGCAGAGGAACACAATCAGGGTTATTGTTAGCCATGTTTGTTTCTGGGAAATGTAATATGATTTGCTTGTTTTTGCTTTAAAAGCTGGTGACTCAAGACAGATTAGTATGTTGACGATATAATCTGTCAGGCTTTACCATGAACGCCTACTGTACATGAGCAGCCGGCGGGCTGTACTCTCCCTCTAAGGGCTAATATGATTCACTTCATTCATTTATTTGTTTATGCATTGCTAATGTCCAGATCATGGTTAATTAGTCAGTCCATCAGTCACGTTTTTCACTGGTCTTATTGTCCAGAGAGTGTGAGCATTCTAATGCGTGTTGTTGACTGCACTAAAGAGGTCTCTGTCTGGTAAACATAAAGGGAAATTGTGTTTGAGCATGTGTCCAACTGATTGACTAAAGCTAAAGTGATGGGCCTTGCTAGGCAGTGGTCGTTCTGATTAATATGATATTTCATTTAAGGTAGGCACAAAGGGACAGCGTAGATCTGTGCATAAGACACACACACACACACACACACACACACACACACACACACACACACATATGCAGTATCCCACAAAAGTGAGTACACCCCTCACATTTCTATAGAAATTAAACTTGGCTATAGCTTATATATAGAAGTCAGTGTGCAGCTTGTATAGCAGTATAGATTTACTGTCCTCTGAAAATAACTCAACACACAGCCTTTAATGTCTAAATAGCTGGTAACACAAGTGAGTACGCCTCACAGTGACGATGTCCAAATTGTGCTCAAAGTGTCAGTATTTTGTGTGACCATTATTATCATCCATGGAGCTGGTGGATGTTAGACACCTTGCACTCCTCCTCCTTCCACTTGCGAATGCCCCACAGGTTCTCAATTGGGTTTAGGCCTGGAGAAATACTTGGCCAGTCCATCACCTTTACCTTCAGCAAGGCAGTTGTTATCTTGGAGGTGTGTTTGGGGTCATTGTCATGTTGGAAAACTGCCATGCAGTTTCTGAAAGGAGGGGATCATGCTCTGCTTCAGAATGTCACAGGACATGTTGGAATTCATGTTTCCCTAAATAAACCGCAGCTCCTCAGTGTCAGCAGCATTCATGTAGCTCCAGACCATGATGCTACCACCACCATGCTTGACTGTAGGCAAGAGACCGTAATCCATGTTCTTGGACTGCTTGTCTTCAGCAAACTGTTTACGGGCTTTCTTGGGTGTCATCTTCAGAAGCGGCTTCCTTCTGGGATGACGGCCATGCAGACTGAGTTGATGCATTGTGCAGCACATGGTCTGAGCACTGACAGGCTGACGTCCCACTTCTTCAACCTCTGCAGCAATGCTGGTAGCACTCATCCATCTATTTTTTGAATCCAACCTCTGGATATGACGCTGAACATGTGGACTCAATTTCTTTGGTCGACCCTGGCATTGAGAGGATGTTAGGAGTCTTCTTATAGCCTAGGCTATCTTTGTGGAAAGCAACAATTCTATTTCTCCTCAGAGAGTTCTTTGCCATGAGGTGCCATGTTGAATATACAGTGGCCAGTATGTTCGAATTGTACCCAAAACTCCAAATTTAACAGCCCTGCTCCCCATTCACACCTGGAACCCTGTAACTCTAACGAGTCACATGACACCAAGGAGGGACAACAACACAATTGGGCACAATTTGGACAAGGTCATTGTGAGGTGTACTCGCTTGTGTCGCCAGCTATTTAGACATGGCTGTGTGTTGAGTTATTTTCAGAGGACAGTAAACTATATTTCTTTTGTGTTGTCCCATGAAAAGGTATAATAAAATATTTGCAAAAATGTGAGGAGTGTACTCTCTTTTGTGAGATATGGAATATATATGTGTGATATATAAGAGGTGTTTTATGAAAAACTGTGTCTGTGTAGGCTATGGAAATGAAAATTGTCAGTAATATTTTAAGAATTTTAAAAAGACTTTTGCAAACACCTACTTTTTTCCCCCAGAAAAAATATAGCATTCATGCATAAATATGATGTCATGTGACAGATTTCCCTCACATGCCTCTCCAACAAACACACACAGCTCAACAGAGAAGTAGAACTGGTCTGAGCAGGAGTTGAGCGCTTTTAAAAGGAACCCTGCTACTTTTCGGCTCTTATAGAGAGAGCTGTCCAGGAAAGGCTACATCCTTTCTAAACAGAACATTGAACAACTCTGTATCATAGAAAACATGTAATAATTAAATTTAAAAAAGCTTCCTTATTAGTAGGTCATGGGGAAGCAAAGACATTGACATAAATTAAATTAGAGGTGAAAATGTGTCAAACACAACTTTTATTTCTTTTTTTTGATAAACGAAGCAATGATGTCATTACTTAAGTCATTTTTATCACTAAGTTAGTTTGATGGAAACAAGCTGCTGATAAGAGCAGGCCTCCAGCCATGTGATCATTTCGACCAAAGTCCTTTTTCTGTTAACCGGACATCTGTTGTATGACTCAGTTGTGGATACTCGAATATCAAAATAAGTCGGAATGCTTGTCTCTAGTAACAACCCTAATATTACTTACCTTTTGACAGAAGGATTGAAAGTCCCCAGTTTAAGATGGTATTACAGGGCAGCTGAGTTAAGATCTGTGTTTTATTATGCAACTGAAGATTCAGCAGCATGGATAGATATGGAGTCATTTTCCCTGAGGATACCCTTCCCTTCCTTGTTGTGTTCAGACAATCCCTCAAAACAGAAAGAAATCTCTAATCCTATGGTGAGAAATATGATGACGATATGGGCTAAAGTGAAGAAATATTTAAAGGAATCACTTCAGTTCTCTCATTACAGCCCAGTTTGGGGGAGAAGATTATTTATACACTTATGGGAAAGCGAGGCTTATTTTACAGTATCACTTTCTGAAAAACAAAGACATGTTAAAGATGACAAATGAGTCTATATGTTTACAAGTATATGCCTCTGTATCTATTTTCTCCTTCTAAGCTTATTTCCATTTTCCAGACATTTTCAAATACTTCCAATAAAAAAGCTTTGAATATTTATTTATTTAGTTAGTTACTATTATTATTATTAGTAGTAGTAGTAGGAGTAGTACTGATTATTTTATTTTTTATTTTTTTCCTTTTTGTATCTGCTGGCTACGTGTATTGTAGTTTGTTTTGTGTTTGTTGTATTATTGGGGGAAAGAAAAAACATGATGTGAAAAAAATACTAAACAACCCCAATGTACATATGCAAACACTTGGGATTAACCACTGTACTGATTGACCAATAATATTGGCCAATTTTGAGGGCCAAAAATACCAGCAGTGAAGTGTTAATATTTAGTGAATTGTTTTATATTGTGATAAACATACTCCTCTGGCATTTTGTATATTTTCCACAATGGTATTTATGCTCATGTAACAGTCTTTATGGAGACATAGAGAGATAAGCTGACAGTCACCACCTGCTCACTTCTGTCACAGCTATACAGCCCGAAACAGCATCAGGGTTAACATAACAACAGCATGTAACACACATACAACTGATCATGCTAGTCAGTAAGGCACTGTTTCACAAAGACAGCTGGAGTCTGTTTATGTTTTGACCATCTTCAGTTGTATTGGCTGATATTACCATTTATATTGTTCATACCGGTTGAGCTTTAGCACACACTTCCACACACAAACCAATGAAAGGAAGGCAGATAGCGAGAAGAAATTGCTTTTTTGTTCTCACAGTTTGTGTGACACGTGTGTGTGGTGCATGTTTGTGTGGTTTGTTCAGGAATTATTAATAGTATGTGTGTATACGTGTGCATTAGAGAGAAAGGGAGGGGTGAGAGAACAGGGTTTTAATATGCAGCAGCTGCTGCTTGATCAGAGCCACTGGGCAGATGACACTACAGTCTGCACTCTCTCGGCAGACGGGAGCCCTCAGGGCAGGGTGGGACAGCAATTATCTGCCTGTATGTGTCTGTGTGTGTAACTTCATGCTCATGGGAGTGACAGCACACAGCATGTGTACAAAACAGACAATCTTACAATATAGAAAAGTACTTTTGAACAGAGCAACTATGGTAAAACAGTAGCTAAGGCTATCCTCTATAGCTTATCTACAAATGCTCTAATTACAAATGCTTATCCAAGCTTCGTCTACAAATGCTTTTTTATAGCGGTTTTTATGAGCCTGGGCGAGCTATACAGAACACTGGCAAAAATCCAATCCACCATAATGAATGGAGGCTGGACTTTATATATGTTACACTACATTAAAATGCTACACTATCTGGACAATGACATTTTAACGAATTGAGTTTGCCACCATGCTAGCGTTAGCTCAATTACATAACAAAAACCCCCATGCCACTATAGCTTTAGTCATCCCCAGTCAAATTACTTATTTTGTTGGAGTGAATGAATTAACACATCCTCTACAGTGAACTTAAACGTGCTGTTCTTTTTTAACGTTTTAGTGCAGAAATTCCTGTTATTTGCTGAATTTAATAGGTTGAAAAAAATAAAATACAAAATTCACTGTAACTTATAAATAAACAGTAATTGTGCATTAAACTAATGTTTATTTATTGTAGAGAATGTGTTGTTTTCACTTATGTGAAATGTCTTATTTTCACTTAAAAAAACAAAAACAATTGACCGGGGGTGCCAAAACCTTGGCACTTACCAACATTACTAAGGATGATATTAGGATTAGGTTTGGGATAAGGTTAGGGCTGGAATAAGTAGAGCTGCATTAAAAGATGAAATTAATAGAGTTGGCTGAATGTGAGCATCTGCAGTTAAAATATTTGAAAGTGATTAATGCCCTTTATTGTCCAGATCTTTGGAGGTTCCCTCGGCAGATCTGGGCCCCACTGACCACTTGATGGTCATTGGCAGAGTATGGTGGGGTGAGGGCAGTGCAGTGAAGCAGGCAGCTCGAGGAGACACCGGGTGTATCAGCTTTGCTCTCCATAAAGCCAAATTAATTCACACAGATTGTCCTCCATTAATCCTATTAGAGGCAGCCAAATCTTAGAGCACCCAGGCTTACTCAGAACTGTACAGTTGCGAACACATCCTCGATCACTTTCCTCCTCACATACTCTGTCTTCCTCATTCTCATCCATTTTCCACAGTTCTCCTTTTCCTCTTATTTGCGCTCGGATTGTTATTGGATTGTCACTTAGAATATTTGTCCTTGCAATTCAGATTGGAATAATAATTTATCCAAAATAAAAGTATACAGAATTTTATCATTTATCTACATGTGGTCAATTAGTCAAGGCATGCTTGGTGTCTTGTGGTGGAGGTTTTCTTCCTAAGCTTTGCATTTGAGCTACAAGGCTCATAGACAATGTGTCTTTGTTAATAATGAGTTGACACAACAAATTACTACCTTTTTTAAGCATATTTTTCTAGTTTTACACTGTATGTTGCTGTGAATGACTCCATGACTGTAGTCCTCTTGTTCAAATGAATGCCTTATTCCACTGATTTTAAAAAAAAAAACGATCCTGTTTATTACTGAAGGATGTTGAATCTGTAGAACCATTTATAAGCAGAACACCACACTGTGTGGCAATATCTGTGTGTTTGGTAGTGGGTAATACCTAAGATGTGACCTCCAGGCCCCCGCTAATTAACCTCTTGGACCCACTGAATATCTTAAAATCAAACTTCAAGAGGTCCCTGAAAATAAACTTATTATGACGCTATGCCATCCGTTAGGGTGAAATACACGTTCAAATACAAATTCAAGGAAAGGTCATTGTTTAGCTGCTTCACCCACCAAATGGTGAGTTTCTGTCTTTGGTAATCTTAACTATCTAGAGATGCCACACTGGTTTGCCTCAGGGAGGCGCTGAAGCAAACTGATTCACCCAGTTGATCCTACGTACTATAACTATACCCAGTCTGCCTCTGAAAAAATGTATGAAAAACATTATTTGCTTATTTGTAGATCTGAAGAGACTAATGGAAATTGTAAATTGTTGCTCATTTCTCAAAATGAAGACCAAAGAAGCTAGTATCAGCGCCACTATGACGAGCCAACATGGGACCCCCAGAGTACCAGGGGGTACTTCGCACACTTGTAAAACCTCCTCACACCCACATTGCAAACTGAGGTTCGGTCCCCCACCAGGGCAAGCACCCTGTACTGTATAAATAATTGTCCTTGGGCAAGACTCCTAACACTACCTTCATGAAGCAATCAAATTGTATGCCAAATGGCATTAATGTAAAATGTAAATATCAGTAATGTCAGTAGTATTAGCACCAGGGAACAGTGCTTGCAAGACAGCCAGACATGTGTATAGACATATAATTTAAGCAAATAAGACAAATGCAATTAATTGCAATTAGCTACACAAAATAATATGATTAACCATGATTAATTTTATTGTGTGACAGCTCTTATAGGATGATGCTAATTGATGTACATACTGTATGTTCCCTTAACCTGTTAGCTACATTAGCCTCGTAGATCCAGTGCAAACTAAAGAAGAAACAAATTTCAGATGCCAGTGTTTGATTTTGGGCCAAACTATCGCTTTAACTGTTCACATGCATTTACAGTGCTCTGTTTCTATAGTCCCATGCTTCTGCGTGCTGGTGGAGTATTTTGTCGTAATCCATGTTCAGCAGGGCATGTTATAGTGCGAGGTGTGAGGCGTGAGAATGATTGGCTCAGGCTGTTGGGGTGAGGGTGAGCAGGCTTGGCCTGGTTGGCTGATTGTGAGCTGTCTAAGGTTATAACCCCGCCCCAGCCGCCTTGCTCAGGTATTTAGGGCTGACTAACACTTTAAGCCCTATTAAAGAGAGCTAGGCTGATCTTATACATGCTAAAGCACCTCTCCGGAGCTGATCCTGGGAAGAGGCCTCAGGGAGCAGGTGTTAGAGCCTCAGTGTTGGGCAGCATAGTGCTGTAATCAGGCCAAGTTGAAGTTAACACCAGGCTTTTTATTCATTTATTAATCTGAAAGCCTATTATTCAGCAACTGTACGTAGTTCTGTGAGTTCAAAGTAGAGTTCAGGGGGTTAATTATGCATAAGAACTCAACCCAGAAACCCCAAGACATGGAGAAAAGTGTTTAGTGTTTAAATCATGAGAGACTGAATTTTCTGAATGAATTTGGCTTTTTTTGCTCATAAAAACTGCACATGTTCTTTATCATGCCTCAACAATTCCAGCCTTCTCTCACAGTCTGTGTTAGAAAGCATTAGGATGTTTTATCATGCTAGTGTTTGACATGTGGCTCCTTGCAGGTCCAAAAGTCCAGTCTTTCTCTCTCTCTATGTGTCTCTCTCACCATAGCAGTGGTCATTCGTCTTCATCAGACAGAAGAAGTGGCATGGCAGCACCCTGAATAATTGACGACGCGCTCTAATGATTGGCCGCTCAGTTAACAAAGCCGAGAGTGTGCTGGGTCAATGCGAGTGCTGGTGTCGGTTGTCATGCTCTGAGGTGATGTCATTGCCTCAGACACACTCCTTTATAACCCTCCATACTACAAGGGCAGGCGTGAAGAGTTAGATGGTCAGAATTATACATGCTGACCATGCAGCTCACATTCAAATCAGACATGTCAGAGAAATTTGTGAACCATGTTGGTGAGATATATGATTTGCTTACAGCCACAACAGTTTCATGTAACATGTTATTGCTATTGTATAAATGTGTAAAAATGTATAATTTTTATAATTATTCTTTTTTTTTCCATTATGTGAAAATTCCGGTTACCCATCATTGAATTTTGTTGAAATTGTCATGAAAAAGGAAACCAATCATCCAGAATAACTTCTATTCACATTCAATTCCACTGTAAGGGAAGAATGTTCTTTTTCTTCTACTGTAAAGTTAATGATTTATGGCTGTATAAACAAAACAGTAACTGTATAAGTGAAAAAATAAGCATTCTGTACTTTAAGGCATGCTAATTAAGATCATCACATTAATGTTTATAGTTAGCAATTAATGAAATTTGCCTTATTTGCTCAAATTTGACGCTCAAATTTTCAAAACTTTTGAGATTTATATTTCTCTCACTTTTTCCCATAAGCAAGAACTAGGCTAGCAACACATGCTACTCCTGACCTTTCAGTCCTGTCAGACTTTATGTGGGGCAAGTTGCATTTTAAGGCTCCTCAGTAATTGAATCTCTGATAAGTGAGAACCATTAGTAGATTGAATACAGGCCATCATGCCGTCATGTGTCTCTGCACTAAAACTGTTAATGCGCTCATGTGAGGCCAGCTGCGAAAGTCAAATTCACCATATTTGATTCGATTTGCTTTTCCCACAGCTAGTTCAGGTGCAGCCGCTGTCGCTAACTCCACAGCTGCTCCATTTGGTCGGACATGCCGCTGCATATGCAAATTAGTACCCTTGCCTCAATTTGGACGTGGTGACGTTTCCCCTTCATGGGATGGGGGTGTCAGGGGCTGTTGCCATAGCTACGTCTGTTAGGATAAGCAGAGCATTCATTCTGTCATTTATTCTGGTCTTTTTTTTTTTCACTTTTTCATCCAAACTAATTCAATCTGGAGATCACAAGTAAATCGCACTCTTGCTTTCCTCAGATGGGAGATTTGATTGAGGACAAAGAGCCCTAATAGCATGGGAGCAAAGAGCCTTTTCACTGCGATCATGTGCTTGAGCAGGCTAGTCCATCTGGCTACATTAGCAGACATTATTATTACTCATTTTCTCCTCGTATGAGAGCCGGTGCCTGAAATGTACTCACCATCTTACCTGCAGTGTAAAATTCAGTTTACTGAGGGTACTTATACTGATTGAGGCCCTGCAATAAAAAACAGTATATGTGACATTTTTTGGTAAGAGTCATGTAAGCATGGTATGGCGTTGTTTGATGCCCTGTGTCTAAAAAGGGACAACCAACATGAAAGCAGTTTGGGTGTTTAATGTAAAAGATTGCATAAATTAAAATGATTGATAATCCAAAAAAAGGGGGGTGGAATTGTTTTTCATTGGAGGGGCTCAATTAATTATTAACATAGCCTTTACTAAAAATAAATGCATAGAAAATATATTGCAATATATTGTCGCTGTCTAAAATTCTCAAAATAGTAACATTACAAGAGTGGGTAATAATGTTTTTTATTTTTATGTAAGTTAACTTTTAATGTAAGTTAAAGGTTTTATTCCAACCATTTTTGGAGCCTTACCATTGGTCCATTCATCATGACACCATCAGACAACTTAAAGAACGGAGGACAAATAAATATAGCAAAAAATCTTATACTGAATAAATTTCCCAAAGAAAATGAAATATCAAGATATAAGTAATAAATGAAAGCACCTAATATGAAGCATATTCCATTTTTGCATTACAAATGCATTAATCTGTTTCCTCACTCTGCACTTTTATGTAATGCTACTATATTTGGAGTCTCTTTCCTAATATGCGTGTGCAGTGTACCGTGTACCCGTGCCTGTGTATGTGAATGCACTGCGAGAAATGTGGGACAATGAGTTCTGGCTAATTTCAGATGTGGCCCTTCTAATCATTGCAGCATGACTAGAGAGAAAAATTTTGCTGATTCCTTTTTATCTCGGCCTCTCGCTTGTCAGAAAGATATTCGAATGCTCACTGAGTCATTTTCTTCACCCTCTGTTTAGTCTGCTGTGGTTAACCCTTTCCCTCCTCCTTCTCTGCTGGAGGAAATCGTGAGGAACAAAGTTTCTCAATTCCATCTACCCTGATCTCCTGTATGTCCTTTCACGTCTCTTCAGCACTTCTCTCTCTCTCTACTCCTCTTCTGGCCCTTCTCCTGCCCTCCTAAACCTGTGCTTCACCTTGTTTAATTGGTTTACCTTACATTCTTATAAATAAAGGTTCCTAAGTTGTCCTTGGGTTGGACATACAGTTTTAGGAAAAGCTATGAACTTCTGCAGAAATTTTACATTAAGCAGAGGTTCTTTATACTTTTCTTCATAATATAGTTTAGAAAAAATCCCATCCTTTGAAAAGTTCTTTGTAGAAATCAAAAGACAGCTGATATTATTATGAAAAACTCAATTTTCATTGCTTATTTTTCAAACAAAATGGTTTGATTTACTTATGTAATCACTGATATGATTTCAAACAAGACTAGAGATGCACAATATTATCAGAATTATGACAGCATGTAATTGTTAAAAATATTTTAGCAGCATTGTACAGTTTAGATTTGACATTGATTTTAAATCTATATTTGCTGAGTATGTTCTGCATTTGTAGCTCACTACAAATAAATGTTAGATTTCTGTGTAATGCTAATTCCCAATTTCAATATTTTACAAATGTGTATCTATTGACAGATACAGCTGTATGCAAAGTTTTGATGCTCCCGGTCAAACGACATGTTTTGTTGATTTTCTAGGTGGAGATAAGTTTATAGATCCTCTACACAGAACTGCATTTTCACATAATAGCTGTTTATTTGCTGAGGTTAACATATTGGAAAAGAAAAACAAAATGGGGCATATAAGTATTTATGGCGTATTTTATGCTATGCTTTCTTTCAAAGTGTTAAAATTTAGCCTTGTTTTAAACTGTTGACCTCTCCACGGTGTGTCCTGCCTTCTGCCCCATGACCACTGGGAGAGGCTAAAGCTCCCCCTGCGACCCAGAAGGATAAGCAGATTAGTAAATGTGTATGTGTGTGTTCAAATTTAGCAAATTGACAGGTATTATGCTCTAAAATAAAAAAAGTCATATTTTAGTTTGTTATTTGCAGAGGACATGTTAACATATTTTCACTTAGGAATTCAACTAAACATGCAGTGTGACCGGGGGTGTTAGGTGTAAACTTTTCCATATGACTATTATCCTTGAAAAACATATCAGCATCAACCCAAACTCCTATACAGGTGCCTCCCCATTCAAAACCTAGTGTTCACTCGATGAATGACCATCTATACATGGAAACTAAGCTGGTTTTAAAGTCAGTTTTTGTGCGAAAAGTTAGAAAGATAAGTTGGAAAATGGTGCTGTTAAATGTCTGTCGCTGTGCTTACAAGAAAGTTGCATGAATTGCATTCACATGTTTTTCACGCGGGAAATTTACAGCTCGCTTCACATATTGAAGTTATCACATGTACAATTGTGATCATGTGAAAAATATGATTGCATGTGTAAAGTCACATGAAAAAACATGTTCACGTGTGAAAAAATGTGTGACTGCTTGTAAACACAGTTTTCACACTTCACTTTTCTGTGAAGGCCAATTTATAGTTAAGTGACAAGTGTCGTTAAAAAAGAAAACTGTGGTTGACAGATGTCGCAGCGCTGTAGGCTTTCATAGTGCTGAGCCAGCAATAAAACGTCAAAGTAAACACACACACACACACCGTGACCACGGAAACACTCCAGAATGTACACCTTTGAGTTTCTGTCCAATCAGAGTGTGTGACAACGTCTGTGCCCTTTCACATTTTTTGATGTACGTGACAAGCTCTGCGACACTCTCGCAGATGTACATGTCATTTTTTTTACTTTTCGCCTGGACTATAAAGCTGCATAAGCATTGTAAGTGGACTTATAATTGGCCATTTAGGAGTTTTGCCACTTTCATACATAGCAATTGAAATTTTCCATTTCCATAGAATATTCATGTAGTTAATTTGTTCGCTCTGGTTACTTTTTAATTACTTGGGTCATAACATTTCAGAGTTTCTTTTTCTGCGTTTCTCAAAACTTTAGGTGCAAGTGGGTAAATTGGAATAGAAGGATTGATTGTGGTTTGGGTCAGAGCTTGAGCTTAGTGCATAAACCCTCACAGTCCAGTGTGAAAAATAGAGGCAGCTGGACTCAGTGTCCATTTATGTCAATGACATCCTCTCATTTGCAAGGCCTTTATTTCCCCTCCATCGTTTGTTGGCAGGCCCCTTGATTCCGTGGTCAATATTTTGTGTACGTCGTGTGGTCATTCCTTCTTTTATTGCCAGTCCACTCATAAATCCATTTCAATTTTGGGCATTCACTTGAAATGATACTTGTGGTGGCCAGAAAAAGCAAGTGTTTCATTTTCTACAGTTTGTGAGTGGTTGAGTTGGGAACTTACATGCCATACAACTGGATACCCTTTCTTAGATAAGTGTGTGCATGTGTGTGTGTGTGTGTGTGTGTGTGTGTGTGTGTGTGTGTGAGACAAACATGACAGTATCCCTAGTCCTCCTGGATTTCCTGGAATCCATGTTTATCCACCTGGTCCCAAAAGGCTCATCTCCTGAACAGCACACTCGTTACACTCTTTGACATCTTGCTGTGCTGAATAAGGTGGCTTTTGCTTGCACACAGGCCATTTCCCCCTGCAGGCAGGGTTTGGCTCAGCTGGGACACTGTCAATAGCTCCTGGCTCAGGTTACTTGGGGAATCAGCGTAACTAGCCTGCCACTCGGGGCGACGGTCTTGATTCAAGATGACAGTGTTGCTAACTGATGAACAGTGGCACTATACTTCTTTCTTCCACACCTCCAAAACTGTGCATTTAAAAAATCATTTGGCCTACACTTAGCAGTGAGTATGGTAACCTAGGACTCATGTGTGGCTGCTCCAGAGCAGACAGGCTTTGTGTGTGCAATTGAATGTCTGTGTCAGCAAAGAGTGACTTATACTAGATGAATTCACTAAGCATAGTAGTTACTGACACCATACGACCTACTATTGGCCTCCACCTCTACAGAAAGGCTGGTTTTAGGCCTGTAGGGAGATCAACAGCCAGGCGGCCAAGTTTGAGATTCACCAAAACCGCTGTAGAAGTTTAAAATTTGTGTGGAACAATAAGGTGATTATTTTAATGTTTTGCTGGTAAGTATTGAAACTGTAATTTCCCCAGACAGCTACACTGACAGACATGTATATCTAGGCTTATTCAGAATTACTCTTATTCAGAAGTACTTACAATTGAATCCTATTATAGAGGTTGGTGAGTGCAACATTAGGTGTCTTGCCAAAGTCGGGAATCAAACAATGATTTGCTGGCAGCAATGTTACTCACTATGCTAAACTAACTGTAAACACTATATCAATATACAGTCAATCATTCCAATTATTACTGCACACATAGCCTGAAGAAGCATTGTGGTGTGGATTTGGGGGTGGGGGGGGGGGGGATACTCACAGCTGGACGTCTCGCTTACATTTGCATCTTCCTGGTAAGCTGATTTGTTTGTCTTCCACCCCCCAAGGTTCTGAGAGAAACTAATCCACTATGCAAGTGATCCACTTTTGTGGAATAATGTAACAATATTTGGTGTAACAGTTTGGTTTCCTTTTTTGTGTAGTAACGTTTAAGTCATGTACACTGAATTTAAAAATACTTAACATTGAAATAGCAAGTTTAAAATGGGTTTTACTGCAGTGTGATCATTGTCAAATATGGAAGTAATGCATTAAATGTATTGCATTGTAAATGAAGGAAACATCCTTTTAATTCACCAGAAAACAACATGTTAAGCTTAAGTATAGAGTCATATGCAAAAGTCCTTCCTAAATTAAACTCCATATTTGTTGACCTTCTAAGTGAAAATAAGTTAACACATCCTCTATAGGGAACAAACTTACATATATTTTTGTGCACGATTTCTACTTATTTGCCAAACCTTTGCACAGACCACATTTTATGTTTCATTTTTATGTTAAATTCAGTGAACAAACAGTACAAAAAAGTACAATGGGCTGAAGTGTGTTCTATGTAGAGGACATGTTATTTTTATTTAGAATATCAACAACACAGAAACTGACCAATGCAGCCCAAACATCTGCATACAACTGTATAACAGTTACACGAAAAGTACATCAGAAGTGAAGTTGTCAGAATGCATTGTTGTGGGCCTTTACATTACTGATTAGCATATTAATTGAGTAATCAGCACTCTATGACAGTAGACAGTTTGAACACAACCTTCGAACTACTGGTTATGGGTGGTATTTAAGCCCACCCACATAAAGTCATGCTGTGTTGGAACCCCATTGTTCTCCGTGAAGTAAGGGTAAACCACAGCCACGTCTATGATACACCGCAGCCATAAAGCACAGCCCTGTTTGGTGGTTGCTCCCGTGGCTTTGTTCTCCCTGTTTAACCCCTGTAGGCTGGAGGCCAGGCTGGGTCAGACAGCTGTGACTCTGACCCTTTGAAGTCTAGTACAGTGAAGTTCAGTGAGAGGGAGGAGTTTATGGACATGTCATAGACATGATTAAAAGAGTGGCCAGGCTACAGTTGCTTTGTAATTTGTAGTAATTATGTTGACAGTTAATCCACCCCCCTTCCATTCCTCATCCTAGTCTCACCCCAGTACTTTGTGAAAGGTCGATACAAAAAACTGGACAGAGTGGACAGAACTGCATGTCAGAAGTTCACCTAGTATTTTATTTTATTTTTTTTCAAATGCGTTACATCGTAAGTCAAAGTAACACTGCAATCTGGCTGAATTAGGTCTGTGTGGACCTGCTGGCAGATCCTGGGCGTTTAGGGATTTTAATTTGCTATAATGTAACCAAAATGCAAAATTGTCCTTTTTCTTCACGAACATTGTAAAATCAAAACCTTTCAGCTGTTCAAAAAATGTACTGTTAAAAATAGTTTGGAAAAGAAAACTGTCAAATCACACTTTGGGCAAAACCAAAAATGCCCAAAAATGTTGACCTCCAATGTACAAGCCTGGAATAAATTGAATAACTGATTAAAGCATTAACACATTTAAACTCGACACCGACATGGGTATTCATCTCTGCTTTAACATACTACAATCTACAGCAGGGTGCAACTGTCTGAGAATGCTTGTAATAATGCTTCTATTCTGCACACTTTTCTACTTTAATACACTTTTCGATATAAAGTATATTATCAGCACCACAATTTAGTATTTGCTACGTCTCCCTTCTGCTTTAATAACAGTGTGCAACTGAGTTTGTGCATAAGCCTTTGATGATTAGATCAGATCCATCTTAGAGTCATCTGAACACAATCTTTAGAAGAGATAATACAAACAAATCTGATCTTTTCATACAATGGCCTTAATGGCCCAGTGACCTAGAAATAGTGCAGAATCCTGAATATTTCTTTTTTATTTTATTTGCCATAACTTTTTTTTTAATACTCACAATTCTAAAACTGTGTATTTTTTGGGGGAGGGGGGGGTTAATTGAAAAAATTATTTTCAGTGTGGTCTCAGACTTTTGGACCCCACTGTAAGTCCAACCATTCACTTATATGTTGATAAATCACCTCCAACCATCCAGGCATCAGGCCGTGTCTAAGGACTCTTCAGTTGAAGTCTGAATATTGAAACAGTGGCTGGATTGCAGGAAGTTAGTAGGGCTTGTGTTTGTTTCTAATTTGGCTGATAATAATGTGATTTCCGTTGAGGTTTCATGCCGGGGTGAACAAACTATCCAATAAAGCTCCTCTGTCTTGCACTCGGTTACAATTACACCTAGCACCTGATGCCTGAAACATCCCCTGACACATGACTGAACACACACACACACACACACACACACACACACATACACACACCATAGCTCATTCTGAGTGTCTGCAACTCCCACAGTTGTGGTTGCTAAGCATTTCGATTGCCTCCATACAGGGACTGCAACCCTGCACATCTGACTAAGGCCCTTCCTTCGCACTACTTTAAACTGTAGGAATAGTTGATGTACATGATATGTGACTTAAGTCTGTACTTTGGAACTTTATATCTCCTGGTGCACTCAGTCTGGCCTTTTTTTAAAGATGTCATTTTCATGTTGCCCTGTGCAGTGTAAAGCTTTTGCTCACATGTCTGCACATTTTAATGTACAATTACTGTCTATTCACTGAGTTTAACACATTGAAAAATAAATAAATAAATATGTGACCTCTACAAAAGTTTTGGTACATTTTTTTAACTCAGCAAATAAACAGAAATTGTGTACTAAAATTTCCAGAAAGATACCATATGTAGGTTTGTTCTATGTAGAGGGTGTAGTAACGTATTTTCACATTACAAAATCAACAAAACATGTAATTGACCCAGAAGTGTTCAAACTCTTGCATATGACTAGATTTGCCTTACTTGATATGAAGAGCAGGTTTTGCCTAAATAATGGTTTGGCAGTTTTTTGGCAGAGAATCAGTTCTGTTAAATTGATATTGAAATATTGAAGGGTGATTTAACCTCTTAAATGGCCAGGGCCCACTGACAGGCCCAAAGTTTTACCACCCACTCCTATAACCTACAAATAGCTCCGTCGGTTTGAATTGTAGTCATGTAGTTACTGAATAATAAGCCTGGGATTTTCAGTGTTAAACACATGAACGGTTTGAGTGATGATGAGTACTGGCATCACAACAAGGAGATAAAATAGGTGGGTTTTGACATCAATTGGCATTATACACAAACTCTAAGTATGATATTGTTTTCCCCAAAATAAACCTGGTTAGGTCATTTTCATTTATTAAAACCATAAAATCTAAGCTATGAATTATTCAATAACTGCAAATTATTAATAAATTGTTAATTATCATTTGACAGCCACTATTAATTATTGCTTTAGTATAAATTATGACTACTATAAATTGTTCATTACTCATTGTGAATTATCCAGTAACTACTATGACTTATTCATTAACTACTATGAATAGTATATTAACCACTATGAATTGTCCAGTAACTAATGTGACTTATTTACAGTAGTTAACTATAATGGTTATTTATTGAACACTAAGTATTAGCAAGTACTGTGACGTATTCATTACCTACTATGAACTGACCACTGTGAATTATCCACTAACTACTATGACTTACTCATTAACTACTATGGATCATTCATAGTGGTTAATGAATTATTCATTAGCCACTATGAATTATTTTATAATACTATGAATTATTCATGAATGACTATTAAATATTCAGTAAATATTACAAAACTAACATGTGAGTCATATAATCCTTTTTGGTGGCATATAGAGACAATTTGAAAAGCCCAAAAGAACCATGTACAGTAGGTTTTTCCATCATAGAGAAGAACCATTTGACCATGCAAAAGAACTATTTGCATTCGAAGGGACCTTTAAGTGTGCACAGCTCTACCTGTAACCAGTTTACTAAAGAACAAGGGTGTATGTAAATGTAAATAAAGTTCTGAGTAATTAGAGTGAGGTTTAGGCCACACTCATGTTCTTAATAGTTTAGTGAGTTAAAAATCCTTTTGAAAGCTGGGTTTCCCCAAGCATTTGACAAGCAGTGCATGCTAAGAAAAAAGTAGGCTAGAGCACACTGTCTCGGGACGTCTGCACAATCATTTGATTCAGACTTCACAACAGTGATCTTCTTTGAGATGAAAATTGCTCTTCTGTCTGATTCTGGAGCAATGGCAACATGTGATTCAGCAAAGCAAGGTCAGCCTCTTGCACGCTCTCTCTCTCTCTCTCTCTCTCTCTCTCTCTCTCTCTCTATCTCAGTGTGTCTCTCTCTCTCTCTGTCTATCTCCGTGTGTCTCTCTCTCTCTCTCTCTCTCTCTCTCTCTCTCTCTCTCTCATGCATTATGTTTATACATATGAAATCTAACACACTTCTGAAGCATAATCTGCCAGGCCTCTATCCTGTTCCACTTTAGGTCCTAAAGAGATGACACACCTACTTTCAGCCTCTAATCCTTTGCAGGTTGCTATTAGAGAATCTATTCATAACTCACTTCATAGAAGTGCACTCTCCTAATCATGAAAGCATAGTAATCTGTCAGTGTTCACTCTCAGTAAGGTGACACGCTTGTGACGCAGGCTTGCAAACCTTCAGCCACTTCAGTCCCACACCAGAATATGAAAATAGCTCTCTAGAGTTAAACCCATAAAAGCTGTTATTGTCTTGATATACTATTCAAATGTAACTATGCAATAACATATTTCACTGCACAATGAGCAATGTTTTTTTTTATGCTGATGTTTAAAAAACACTTCCCAGAAAATTTCTGCTTGTTTCAATGAGCTTCATGTGAGAAACAACTATATTACAGTTACAACATGCTTTATTATTGCTGGCAGTAACTGATGACTCCTAAGGGTTAACAAGCCTACCCAGACACTTAAAGGAGCACAATAGACTGTCTGAGATCATAGAAACTTCAATCCACAATATCAAGCTTCTGATGAGCATGTGTGTTTCACAGCTCTTATCTTATCTCACGGCTGATATGGTGCTTGTACAGTAGTATCAATAGCCGCTTAATCAGCACTGCAGGCTGTAAATCTGAGAAGGGCGTGTGGATCCAGCTCAATGATATCCTATCTGTCTGAGTCATTCTGCTGCAGCTCAGACAGGAAGGGGTTAAGGAGACCGTCCATTATCCGCCAGGCTGCAGAATGCTGAGCCATGGTGCTCGCTGCCATGACAACCAGAAAGAGAGGGGGGAGAGAGAGAGAGAGAGAGAAGAGAGGAGGTGAGTGGTTGAGTAGGCATGGGTGCGGGGGAGAAAGAAAGAAAAGTAGACCAGAAAGGGGTGGGGAAAAAAAGATAAGAACTTTAGAACATGTCAGAAAAAAATTCATTTTTAAATGAATTTTATTTAAGATGTGCAATGTGCAGGAATATGTCTTGGTGCAGGTGGTAATATGAATTTATATATATATATATATATATATATATATATATATATATGAATATGACATGCAATTGGTGTTCATGTAATGTGCATTATGAATATTAAGGAGCGAGAGAGAGAGAGAGAGAGAGAGAGAGAGAGAGAGAGAGAGAGAGAGAAAGAGAGAGAGAGACTGAAAGAGACAGAGAGAGTAGGTGGGTGCCAGCAGCTTGTTACCATGTGTCACCAGAGTATTGCATCAGTCCAACAGGGACACTCACATTGCAGGATGACATCACCCAACCGGCTTTGAGGACAGGCTGGGAGAGCCTGCCATTCTACAGAGAGGGAGAGAGAGAGAGAGAGAGACAGAGGAAGGGGGAGGGGAAGCATGTCTGTCTTTAGTCCTCTCAACTGGCTGATAAGCTTTCAAAGGCGGAGTGTGTGTCTCTCCACCCCTCACTTTTGCAGAGTCATTTACACATGGGTGTCAGTGTTGGAGCTGCTCTACAGGATATGTCCTCGACCTAGCCATGCCTTTCCACGCATGTTCCCGCTCCATCTGCAGTGTATGGCTGCATTCAGACAAATCTTCAACAAGTATGAAAATGTTAGTGGCAACAAAAAGTAGAGAGAAGTTTCCAGACAGTGCCTAATCGTTTAACTCAAATTGGAGCGTGCATTATCCGAGACACATGACTCCTTCTGTGGAGTGCAGCCATAAGAGCCCATTAGTGCAGCTCAATGGAAAAAAATGCAGGGTGATAGCAAGCTATGCTTGAAAGTATATCTGATAATAAAGAACTTTCTTGGATTTGTGATGTCTGTCTGGTCTGTAATATGCTTGTGGATAAGTTGCACATAGCAAATTTGTCGCATGAGGCCCTTAGAGTGTGTGTCTATTGAAATCTATTATGTTCTGCTTTGGATTTATTGGTAATATGTGGCAACATTTCATTGGTAACAGCTGGTAATAAATGTTTCTATTTTAGCAAGTGCGCTAACATGTGCTTTAACTTGTGTTTCTAATTTAGTATGTGCGTTAATACTCTACAGGTTTATTTCTAGCATAGCATATGTGGCTATGATATGATCGTGTTTGTTTTAAAATTCCATTTTAGCATGTGTGTCATTCTGTATTTTTGAGATTGTTGCTTGTATTGAAACATAGGAAGATAATTCTGCTTTTTTAAAGATATAGTGCATAAAATAATCAAAGGAACTTATCTGTAATCTTCTTACAGCAGTCTCAAAACCAGAAATAATATGTACTTTAATGATCTGATTTCACATGCCAAGATATTTTTGCAACGTTAGCGTTTAAGCTACTTTATTACTGTTAGCATTTAGAAGATATTTTAGCATGTTTATCGTTTATTTCTGCTATATGTCTCTATTTGCCTTCGTAAGTAGGTCTTAAATGCAAACAACTGTGCCAAAACCATAACCCCAGCAACAGAACTGAAAGCCTAAGCTCAGGGGTTACTGGGGCAGACTGTACTGTTCTTGGTATTACCATATGGAGAACGCAGCATTAGCATTAGAGCTAGCCTACGCAGCATTAAGGCTAGAACATGCCGCTCCAGATGTCCTCTGCTGCCAGCAGCTTGCAGGAGGCTGCCGCTGCCGCTAGGGCTTGGAGAGACACACCATAGGGCTCAGACGGACGCTTTCTAATATAGCATTTCCAAAGTGTGAGAGAGAGAGAAAGAAAAAGAGAGAAACAGTGACAGAGAGAGCGGCCTGCTTCTGATGAGCTCAGCATAAAAAGCAAAAAGGCGATCTCTCACCATGTGTAATTTACAATGGAGTGAAACCAATTTCCCTCAGCTGTTTCAGCTAGAGAGCAACGGCATTACCTCTTTTACATTTCCGAAACTTTATGAATTATGCATAAGAGACAGCAATGGTTACACAACAGCAATGGCTGTGTGCATCTTTGATTCTGCACTTATGTCTATGTTTAGCAAGGAGGCTGTGGAGCAATCTATTCACATCCACACTAAAACTGTACATTGTACTTGAGTTGCTGAGGTCACAGAAAAATATGACCATGCCTGGGGCTACTGCATAATCTACATAATCAGCTCAGAAACAGCTGAGATAAACTCTTGTCTCCCAGCAAACAGGGTGTTTTGCTATAACATCTTGTACAACGTCACTGACTTTACTGTCACAAACCCTGTACCTCCCAACTTTCCTCAAACCTCCTTTTTGAAGCTACTTTGATTGGATAAATCTCTTTTTTTTGGTCTTGTAGCCAGGCAGATTAGAATCTCTCTTTGCTCGTCGTGTCTGCCCTTTGGCTCAAAGACAGCAATCTACATGCAAAGAGGCAGTGCGGAATGAGGCAATCCAGCTCATAAAATATAACACGCGAACAATTCTCAGCAGAACCCCTCAAATTGAACAGTTGCAGTCTCTGTCTGATGAAAAAACCGAGGCAGAATACATTTGAAAAGGGAATCAGGCTCTGAAGAGCTTGAAAAAAGTCCAAGTTGCAACATGGTCAAGCACAAGGCCACAGTTTTGTTCTTCTTTGGCAGGTCAGAAAGTCAGTTCAGGCCAAAGGTCTGTGAACAAATTGTATTACTCCATTAAGACATCTAGGGAAGCAGTACTGTGTGTGCTCCTATCACTGGTTTACAGTCATCATGTGGTTGTCCATGAGCCCATTGTCTAAGTGACAGAATTCCATATTCAGTCCTAAACCACATGCAAAATAAAATTAAGTAAAAATGCAGTATTTTCCTCCAGTGTTTTTGTTTGTTTTTATGACATTGGGCATTGTACAAACTTATCAACTCTGATCTATAGTGTTGGTAATAGAAACCAGGGGTTGTGATGTCTTCACGCTAAATATAGTCATTTTATTTACTATCCAAAATGACCAGTGAACCTAAAAACATTACATGGTTTTATATTACATCTAAAAATATGTAATGTTGATCATGGAAAATTAGTGGTAAATCCAAACAATACATTTTCTCTCTCTCTCACTGGGTACTATCTTGCCTTACAACACCTTGCTTGTACATTTCTGCCAGGAATGCAAATTTGTAGGACAAAATTTTATCTTTATAACTGTGATAAAACAATGCCTCATACATCAGACAATATAATATGTAACCATTTAATATGATAGCTTTCTGTGAGGGAGCTTCAAAAAGCATTAAAATCTCAAACGTCTGGGTCTTATCACCATCACTGTGAACAATCCTGACTTGGTAATTTTCTCTTGAATGGACCGTTAAACATCAAACCACCATGTATGACTTTGTTTATTGCGTTCATTTACAGGAAGTGTGAGAAGTCATTGGAATGCCCCAACAATATTAACAATAACTTATTTGTTAACTAGTTTTTATTCTAGTTCACGTACTAAATAATAAGCCTTAGGATGTAGTAAGCCTGGGATTTTAAGGGGTTCAGCACTACTGCAGCTGGAATTGCACGGGAATGGTTTATTCTCAATAGTTAGTTGTTATACTGATAGATGATACTGTTCGATTTAACACCAACCAGATAAAAGAAGATGATCGGTGATATTTTTTCTATGTGTGCAGTTATTGCAAATTTTGTTGGCTCATTTTAAAGGAACACGATGGCATATGTTATTTAAATCCATAGCCCACTGAGTTTCATTGCATGCGATCCTGAATATTAATGCATACAATATATCAGTATTCATGCACTGTCGAGTGCTAACACACTCAGATATGCTCCTTGGCATGTCACGACTTCATTTGGCTCTGTATTTGGTTTCTATGGTCACCTCCAGAACACTCAAATCCCCATGGTCACCTGTGCATGTGTGCACGCCTTCAGGGTAAAAGCAGCTAACAATATGGTTGAACCCCAAGAGACATGCTTAATCTCAAATGTAAGGCTGGCTCACCTGATTATGAAGTAATATTCTTAACCACTTTTGAACCTGGAATTGCAAGCTTGTAATTGCGAATGCAATTTGCAGATAGCTGAACATGTCATTATAGTTTGGGTACAGGAGATGAACTTTTTTCCCTATAGCTCCTGTGGATTACCATTGTGAGTCAGTTCCTAGATACTGCTTTGGATCCATCTGTCCACACTGGACCGAGGCACAGGCAGTGACAATTAAACAAGTTTGACACACTTGACAAGAAGAGCCTGTGGCAGGCACAAACCATCTGGATGGTCCTCTGAGTCCTGCATTAAATAGATGCTCTTATTGTTATGTCTACTTTACACAGGGCACGGAAGGGGGGCGTCCTTGTCCGCGATACGCAGATCTGACAGATGAATAGACAGGACAGGGCAGACAGGAAAGCAGATTGGTGTCCACTCACACTTTGTTTTGAAATGTGCTGGGGACAACAAGTGCCAGGCAAGACAAAAAATGCACTGTGTAGTCTTTTAAAATGGTGCTACACATATATATGCATGCATTCACCAGCAGAATTTGGATTTATGCTATATATTTTTGTCTTCTGTGTTTTTCCGACTGCATGTTCTCATTACTTAGCTAAATAAACCACCGTCTTAAAGCTTCCTTTCTTCGACGTGCCCAGGAAACTGTTGCTAATTCTAACTCTCTAACACTTGGCTTTTTTCAATTTACAATTATTAGCAATTGTTGGAGCCATTCACCCCAAATTCTCTGAAAGAAGTAGATAGAAAGGTCTCCAACACTCAATTGAAGGCCCAAAAGGATGTTTTGAGACAGCGTTTAAGAGAGTTACTATATAAAAGATTTCAAACAGACTACACTTTGAAAAAGTGATGAGGACAAAATCAAGCATTTCAAAGCGTGAAGAATGATTTACAGTGTCCCAATTTAAAATACTCAGATCTTTACGTGTTCCTGTTTGAGGATCAGGAAATAAAAACTAGTCAAGTGTGTAGTCAACAGCCACAAGACAACATGTAAACACCTAAAAAGAGTGAGCTACGTCCAGCTTTGCTACTGTGCTATCTAACAACTATATGCATACTTAATAGTCTTTTATAAGATCACTAAATTACTCAATTGATAGGCTAAAAGAGAGACAAAAAAGGGGAACTCCACTCGTTTTTCAAAAATTGAACATTCATTTGAAATGTAAACAAAGTGATTCGGTTTGGTTTGGCATGAAATGCTGCATTCTAGGAAACTTGCCAAGTCAGAATTGATCAAGATCATCAGCGTTACATATCATAGCTCAAAAGGCACGTGTGGGTTCACTGGTGGTTTTGGATAGTGCATAAAATGGCTATATTTGTGTTGTAGACATTTCTGTCGCCACCACTGTAAAGAACACAGAGTCTGTAAGTTTCTCTACAATGAACCACTTCACACCAAACCACTTTAAATGACTGTGTTAACATCTCTCTGACAGAATTATTCGGAAATCTAGAAAAGCGGGTGGAACTGCCCTTTGAAAGCATAGAAACACACAACAACATGCTATGCACTTTACCATTAGTCTGCTAAATGTATTCAGGAACTTTATATAATGCCCACATTCGTGGTGAGTGTGGTGTTTGGGAGCTGCGAGTGTGTAAATGGACAGAAAATACAAGCCCCTAGAGGCTGAACTCGTGTCCCGAATGTTTCAGTGCAGGGCCTCAGCTCCATCTTTCCCTCTCTCCCCATCTTCTCCCCTTCGCTATTCCACCTCTTAGTAACTGTTGGGCCAATGGGATTTCGGCTTTTGTTTTTCTGCCATGTTCATTGGCTTCCGAGGGAAAAAAATAGAAATTCAAAGCCTCCACTTTGGCAACAGAGTTAGAGAAGCGCCTCGTTCTGATTGGCTCCCAAATCTGGAGTCTGCGTGTTGTGCGCAGAGCGTAAGCATGGCAAGGCGATACCATTCAGCGAGGCAAACACAGGGGTGCTCAAACATGATGTCACTTGTGACTGAAGTACCACTGCGTTGTAATTCTAACCATATCTTATCTATGCTTTTTTTCATGTACATTTCAGCATCAATCAACAAATAAAGAAGTGTATTTTTAAGAGTAGGACTTTAGTACAGCAAGTACGTGGCGATCCAGCGCGACTTTTTGGACTAAGCCCACCCCTGTCCGTGCTGAGAGGTGGTCGCTCCCGCATGAAGTGAAAGGTGGTGTGTGCCGAGAGCTCTCGAAATGAAGCCTACTGTTTCGTCTTAGGGAGGACGGAGTGGATTGTAGAGCTGGTATCTACTCTCTGTTCTGTCTACCGAGATATTATTTGTAACATGCGTGAAGAGATGATAAGTTTAGATGGGTGAAGCCTGGTGCTTTGACAGATTTATTCACACCCACCTTATTCTGAAGCAGGTATTCAGACCGAAGACTTCAGAATCGAGCCCGAGTGTCAAGTCTGACCTAGGTAGCTAGCTAGCAGAATTCATTCTAGACTTCATATGTTTTTCATTTTTGCGTTTTGAGATTTTGAGATATTTTTTTTTCACATAATTTGGAGAAAGACAAGTGTCATTTCATCCCTGGAGTCACAAGACAATGTACAATACAGTTTGGAATACGGAGAAAGAAGATGACGACTGGAGGGATGTGATGATGCCCTATTCCACAGAATTAATATTTTACATTGAGATGGACCAGCCACCAGGTACTGACACAGCTTACTGAGAACTTGCTTTGTCTGGGGCAGTAGATGTACATTTCTTTCAGTAAAGTAGCGCGCAGTCTGTAGCTCTTATACAACAGCTTATACAATCCTTAGCACCAGTGCAACACGAAGCTGAAGTGAGCTTCTTATTCGAATTGTCCCGTTCCACCTTAAATGGTGCAGCGGTTACCTTGTGGCGCCTCAGGCGTCACAATGTTACTTCTGCATGATTTAAGGTGGAACGGGACAATTCGAATAGCAAACTAACTTCAGCCTCGTCAGTGCAGCTTAGACTGACGGTCTTGACCTGTAGGGGTTTAAGTCACGACGCTGTAGGCTTTCCCGCTCGCTCCTCACCTTTGTGAAACCTTTTCAGTTATTTATTTCTTTTATCCGGCCGCGGTCGAGCAGTGCGTTTTGAACGTGCCGAGTCTTTGTACGCGCCGTCTCAAACTGGGTCTTAGCCGGCTTTTCAGTAACGCTACAGCTCTCTTTTGAGACCCGTTTGCGAGCTGCGTTCACTTCAGCTTCGACATGGAACATTATTTTTGACACGAGCTTCTCTTATGCGGTTTTAAATCGGTGTTTACACACAGCTTCTGTGTTTATCTGCATCCAAAACGTCTGAAGTGTGTGTAGCTATCAGTCGTCATACGGGTTTGACACCATTGAAACCAATGTCAGACAGAAGCCGGGTGCCTTTATCTTCAGCAGTCAGTCGTCTGTGCGGATTAGTTTAAAACTCAAAGCTGTAACCGTGTAACAGTTGTGCGCTACAAACTGCTGTTCACACGCTGAATGTCTGAAGGAGACGTAGCCCGTGTCTTTAAACGCTGGAAGTCGTAGAGGCAGCTACAGTAGCTTGAGCTGAGACGGATGAGTGGAAGTCGAGACACCTTTATTTGCATGAAGTCCTAGAAGCACAGCAGCAGTTTAGTGATCTGCCCTGGTCTACGCTCTTTGTTCAAAATGAATTGAAATTGTTTTAGACTTCATAACATTTGAGCAGTATGGTCTCTTCTGTGTCATAGTTTTGAGCCCCTTCATAGTAAAAAGGTGAATATAGTCCAGTTCAGTAGAAATGGGGGAGGGTACACAGGCTTTGAAAAGGCTGTTACAACTCAATGGATCCAGCTTTATGGTGCATCTGCCAGTGCCTCCAGAGATAGTTTCCTTATTCATCGTCAACGCACAATCCAAAAACACTGAGGAGTTGATATTATGTAGATTGTTATCTTAAGGTTTCTGTCACCTTGATCATCAGAAATGCCAGTGAATGGAATTGTCTACGATGGATGATGGCCCATCTTTTTTTTCTCTCAGAGTCAATATAGCAAATAAACGCTTTTTTATGGCCCATGCTCTCAGACTGTGTCCGTTAGCTGAGTCCATTCCCTTTCCAGAGACCAAATGCCCTCAGGATCTTCTAAAGAAAAGTTTCTCAGGCCTTTGTAGTGTTATTTGCACCAAAGTCTTTTTCAGAGTTCCTTTTCACATGCAGTGCTGGTCCTCTGTGATTTATTAAGCATGACTTTGACACTGTTTTATAGCCATTCACAATGATGTCATAGACTTTAGACTGGCCCCTATTGAGGAGCCACAGGCTTGGCTGACAATGGCTCATTAATCCAGGCCGTTAATTCTTGATGGGATGATTCCTGCAATAAAGGCTCAGATGACTCTTTGCGAGCGGAATACGTGTTGGAGTCGAGGCTTGGCGAACATGGGCTGTAATTTTATGTCAACATTGTCAGAGGTTTCAGGCTTGGTGTCTTAAGCCACGATGAGCTGAAACCATGCGCAAACTGTAACAGTAACTGTGATGACATGAAATTACTGCACCTAGAAGCTGTTATGTAATGACAGTGCGTTTGTCTCAATCCTTTTCAAGATGCTCTTTCTCATGCCTTTTCAATCATCATCTGATTGTGAGAGCTGCCAAGATATTTTAGACTAATTGCGTGTACAATGAATCCTAATGTAGCCCATTTTTAACGTGATACACGCTATTCAACTGACAAAGGCTTACAAAGAGTTCGTTACATTGTGTGGCATATCTTGAGTCCTTTGAAAGAGGCAGATGCGATACATTTTTATCCTCATTTCTGTGAGGAAAGAAAGCTTTTCCGATTGAGCTCTGCTAGTTTGAATCAGGCTGAAGGATTCAGGCAGAATTATAGGCTGAATAGTCCTTCAATTGTGCTGCTGTTGGAATGAATGAGCACCGCTCTGTGTGATCAATCCACACATTCATCTTATGTCGTACTCTGCCACTGCGCACTGCTTAATGGCAAGAGAGAGAGAGCAAAGCACTTTACATAAAAAGCACACTCTCTCTTTCTCTCTCTCTCTCGCACCTTTCTCTCTCACCGTGTCTCTCATCTCATCCGCTGCACAAAAGCCCATGAAATATCATTTCACTGGACATAGCCCCTTTATTGTCTTATCAGCTGTCTCTTCCCTTGGCCAGCCCTCATGTCACTGTCTGTATGCATGTGGCAGCAGAGGGACACCCTGGGACGTGGGGGCCGAGAAGCTTCTGGCCCAGGGGAGCACGAGCAGAAACGTGTGCAGGAAGAGGCCCTTGGTGCAGATGTTCATTAGAATATTTATTATAACTGAAATGTAAAAGGCTCTGTGGCTGCCCAGAGCTAAAGCCAGGGACAGAGAGTGTGCGTGTGTGGAAGTCAGGCACAGCGCTTTGTTCCGTTGCACTGCACAATGAGCACAGGTGGTACTCCACCCCCATGGAAACTGTCCCTCAGTTGGAAGGCACTGACCACTCTTCATGTTAAGTGTGTCAGAGACAGTGTGTGAGTGGTAGGTTTCTTTTTTTTTTTTCCTCCTTTCTTTTGGTCAGAGAGTAGAAGAGTGGGCAGCAGCCTAAAGATTGCAGTACATGGAAAATCACCACTGAGTAGGGGTGTGATGATATACAGATTTCACAAGACGATATGTATAGCAATCTTTGCAAAATGATACAGTGCATTTTGCATACAGAAGTGAAAAAAAGACACGCCAGCTTTCTTTTTGTTTTTAATTTCTGTGGTCGAGGTCTAAACAAGTCCACAGTGCCTGGTGAAAGCATAATTATCACACAAAAAAGTAGTTTTCTGCATACAGTTTCTGAAAATGTATATATGCATTGATATACATTGTGGTTTTTGCACTAAAATACAATGAGCTTTCAATAGAGAAGTAAAAAAAAGTGCCAGAAACATTTTGCGGTTGCCAGTGTCATGATAAGAGCATAGTTAACACAAAAAAATAATTTCCTAACAATAAATATGTGTGACAAACACATTTGACTGCCTGGTGAAAGAGTAAATAACACCAAGTTATTTTCCTACAAGACAAAGACATTGAAATATGTGGTTTAAATGTCATGTTAGGAGGAGGGAGTTTGTCTTACTTTTGTGCAGGTCTCTCTGAGGAGTATCATAGAACATTGGTTTGGTTCATACTGGTGTGTCTGATATTACACATGTCATCAAATCTAACTGTATCTGAATCACAGTGCTTATTGTCTTGTAACCCCGATAGTGGAAAAAAGTGAATATTAATATGCTATAACATCGTAACACCCCCACCACTCAGACTGGACTTTGTATGTTTGTGTATGATTTTCCAAGATTTTGACACTGCAGCTAACATTTCATTGTGTTTAGTGTGTGTGTGTGTGTGTGTGTGTGTGTGTGTGTGTGTTGAGGTGGGACCACTTTCCTTTGTCACCGCTGAGCTTCGGAATATGTGCCATAGTAATACACTGGACAGCCCTTCACTTTTTCTTCATCCTCTCTTTCTCTTTGTTCTTCTTTTTTTTCTTTCTTTCTTTCTTCGTTCTCTTTTTTGCTCTCTTCTTTCTTCATTCTCTCTTTCTCTCAGTGCCTGTCCTTCTATCCTGTCTTAATTCTCTCTCACTGTCCCGCTCTCTTTCTTTCTTTCTTCTTTTCACTCTGTCCCTGTTGTCTCTTCATTTTCTCTCTATGTCCCTCTCACTCTTTCTTCTTTTTTCTATCACTCTCTATCCCTTCTTCATTCTCTCTTGCTGTCTCTCTCTCTCTCTCTCTCTCTCTCTCTCTCTCTCTCTCTCTCTCTCTCTCTCTCTCTCTCTCCTCCCCTCTTCTTCCTAGAGTGGCTTAAACGTGCCGTTGCTGTGGAAGATTCTTCTGGAGTTTCCATGTAGGCTATTTAAGACAAGGGGCACAAAGTTACTCGGGATACGTTTATGCGTGTGCGTTCACATTAGTGTCTTGTCTCTCTTTGGGAGGAGCGTCCCCCCTCTTCCTCCTCTAACCATTCCCCTGGGCTTTCACTCTTTCTCTCCGTCTCATATGGTTCTGTCCTCCTCCCTCGCGCTCTCTCATTGGCTGCTGCCCACGTCTCCATTCAGAGGCTTCGTTAAGGCGGCCGTGTCTGAATTTAGGAGCAGGGATTTTCCCTCTGGCTTCAGTCGGAGAGGCAGAGGAGAGGCGGAGGGGTGGAGAGAGAGAGAGAAGGGAGAGAAGAGAGAGAGAGAGAGGGAGGGAGAGAAAGAAAGAGAGGACTCGTGTCACAGACAGCTGAGTGCACTCTGCACACATGCAGCTGAAAGAGGAACCAGCGGAGGAAGGTAAGCATGCCACTGTCTCTTTATTTTTTTTTCTCTTTCTCTCTCTCTCTCTCTTTCTCTCTTTTCTTCTGCTTTTTTCCTTTCCATTCTCCCTGCTTTCATCCCTGCTGTCACTCCGCTCCTCTCCCTGCGTGCGTCTCCATTGTGCTTGACTGAATGGAGGGCAACGGAAGCTCAGTGGCAATCAGTGTGCGTTTGTCCTTTTGTGCATTGAAAAGCATCTTCGATGTTGTTTGGATAGAGGCATGCTTCAGTTGTTGACAGTGGTATTGTCACAGTCCCCATGTGGTTACTGCGAGCAGATGACTTTTATTTTCACAGTAATAACGTGAAAATTATTATAATATCGTAATTATAATATGTTCTGTTCATAAATGGCCTTTATCAAATGTAATACTGCTTCAGTATAACCCTAAAAGTTGTATAATGTCACAGCTGCTATTTGAATAAATGCTTGCTTCATTTATAGAGTTAATGTGTGGTTGACATTGGTGTTGTCACAGTCCCCATGTGGTATTCTGAGTAGATGGCTTTTATTTTTTATGAAATAATAATGTTTTTTTTTTTTTTGTACATTACCCTTTTCAAATACAAGATACCCACCAAAAACCTGCACTGTGAGGCAGAGGAAAGGGGGGTGTGGAGGACAGAAGACTCAGAGTGATTGCAAACTTTAAGGAATGCAGCACTTTCATTGTATCTCGTGCCTTATGATACTTTGACAAGTGGATATCCTATCAGCAGTTGACTAAATGTATTTGGTAACATGTATGCTGTTTGGTTCTTTATAATGGCCATTGTTTTGGTGACACTCTCTGGCTAGCTGTCTAAACTAGCCATTTAATTCCTTCCTCCTGGATGGGGACATAGAAGCCCACACAGGCCCACTCAATATTACTGCCACCCCTCAGTACCACACGCCTTTGCTCATGCTAATGCGTCTCACAATTTGTCCGCGCACTTTGCGCCCTTAAATCCTACCTGTGGAGCAACACTTACAAGTTTTCTTGTTATCACTCACTTTTCAGCAGTGCCACAAACTGTGCTTTATATAATATAACTATTTATTTTGATTAAGATGGTGTGGAGGGTCTGTATTGTCCATATTAACTGAGTGACAGTGCTGTGTGTCCAGTTGGTAACACTTGTCATGCGACTAGAGGCATGTGAAAGGGACCCAGGTGCAGTCTCCTTTGTTCAGAGCTGCACTGCTGGAATGCATAGGTTGAGTATCATTGTGTTATCGTGCCTTCTTTCTTTTGTTT
Source organism: Pygocentrus nattereri (assembly GCF_015220715.1). Taxonomy (NCBI): domain Eukaryota; kingdom Metazoa; phylum Chordata; class Actinopteri; order Characiformes; family Serrasalmidae; genus Pygocentrus; species Pygocentrus nattereri. The sequence goes on from NC_051236.1 coordinate 23,001,402, forward strand.
TCTCCCTCTGTCCTGATCTGTCTCTGAGTGACCCAGTTTATCATTGTTTTTTTTTGTTTGTTTTTTGTTTTGGTTCAGCTGAAAGATAAAGACATTGCATTTGTTTCTAGCTTGTTGTTTGCTGTTTTGTGAATGTGACTTCAGAGACAGAGAGAGTTGTGTTAACTCAGTGTTACTAATTTCATTACACTGTTTATGGATGGTGAACATAATAGCAGTGTAGGAAAGCTTTGTTGCGTGTGCCGTCTATTGTGCAGCACAAGCTATTGCGTCATTGCCACTAACAGAGAAAGAGTCCAAATGTGTATATAAATATAATGCGCTATAACACACAGTGCTGGATCACTTCTTGCAAAATGGTTTTTGTTCTCTTTTCTCTCTATCCACTGTCAGATAGTAGAAAGGTAATTGTGTGTGTGTGTGTGTGTGTGTGTGTGTGTGTGTGTGTGTGTGTGTGTGTGTGTGTGTGTGGGACGGAGTTGCTCACACACTTGCAGAAAGAGCTGACCGTGGAAAACTGGTGGGCAGGAATGTGAGGTTTCAGCTCTGCTGGTGCACCTGCCTTTTGGCTGCTTTGTGTGTGTGTGTGTGTGTGTGTGTGTGTGTGTGTGTGTGTGTGTGTGTAGAGGGGGGTTGCAGCCCACAGAGGCATTTCCCTTTCTCGTGGCAGCCCGCTGCCCTGCTACTGTAGCTCTGAATGGATCTTTGTGACGAAATGAAATACATCAGTCTGCGTCTAGCTTATTTTCATACATTTTTCGGGACCTGACTTTGTAGGAAGTACAACTGGACTAACCTCCAGTGTCAGCTCCTACAAAATAGGTATGACTTTGTAAAGTATTCATTCATTCATTCATTCATTCGTTTACTTATTTTTTAAAGATACTTGTTTTATTTTTTGGACTGAAAAGACAGTGTTAGTGTTAGACTTAAAAATTAAATTTATTACATATGTATACAAATACATATGGGATGTATTAGTATTACATAGGGGTATGTGTGTATTAATATGAAAAATAAATACAACTAATATTAATACAATAAGCAAAATACTGTGTCAAGTGAGTGTCAATATGTATGTTTAACCATTTCCAAACCTTTCTTCATGGCAGCCCAGTATTTGTAGTTACCCTCTACTACCTGGCTTGACTAACTAGTACTTCATGTCAACTCAAGTGTGCTACTGATGGAATTTAACAAACCCATGTGGTGACTGGGGGAGCTTTTTACAGTATTTATGTCCATTTGCATCTATTTTAATGATCAGGTGTTGGTAAAAGCAAAAACAAAGATTGATGGCTCTAAACGGTGTGCTTTGTTTGCACAATACTGTATGTTATACATATAGGATATGTTAGTTATTACATATGGGTACTTACATATTTGTGACATATATGAGACACACATTTGCATATAGGTACATATAGGTAATTACATACAGGGGTGAGTATAAGAATAAATTATGTCACAGTATACATTTCTGAGCGTGTCCTGGATGTTGCCAGTACTTGCTGTCTAACCACATGTTCCATTGTACAAAGAACATAATTAAGCCTGTTTAATTAGATTTAGTGCTGTACAGTGTGTGAAACATGAATAAAAGTTACTGTGCTCCTAGCTTTTTATAGTATTTTTAAATGTGGCATTATTGGTTATTATGAAACTTCATAGGAACACTTATGTCTTCATACTTAAATACAAAATTATATGTTGGACAAATGTATGATCCCACATCCCCACACTGTATAAAACCGAGTGTGCCTGTGCACATGTGCGTTTTTATAAAGCCCTTTCTGCATTGAGAACATTCAGAGTGCCAAACGTTTGCTTCATTTCGTTTCACCGCGTAGACCCTTTTTTCAATGCATAATTGATCTGATAATTATTGTTTCAGCACAGATGCAGAAAGAGTGCCATAAATCTTAAGTGATGCATACAAGACTCCCTTTCAGTAGCTGCAGTGCTGTAAATGGTCTCCACTACTGTTACCTCCAAAGGTTCTGACAGCAGGAAAGTGCACAGGCAGGCCACGTTCTGGAGGGTTTTCTTTTCCCTCTTTTCCCTTTTTGAGTGTTCCCCCTCTCTCTCTCTCTCTCTCTCTCTCTCTCTCTCTCTCTCTCTCTCTCTCTCTCTCGCTCACTGTGTGTTTCTCACTTTTCCCTCTGAAAGGGCTAAATGTGCCTTTTCCTCCCCCCTGGCTTTCTGCCTCCTTCTCCTGTGTGAGACTGAAAGGTAGGGGTGTGGGTGAGTGTGTGCACCTGCGGAAGCTGAGGTTGGAAACGGTTGGACGTGTGCTTTAAGCCAGCTCCTTTTTTGACTGGTCCGTGCTGCTCACCCCACTGGGCTGAGGTACAGCCTCTTGGCCGGTGTGTCTAAGACCCGCCCCAGGGTGTGTGTCCTGTCTGACTCGCCTCACACTTACACACCGTCAGCTCAAAAAACTCCAGCGCTGCTTTTAATTAATCAAGTGCTCAAAGAAAACCATTCATACTTCTTTTTTTTTCCTCTCACTGAAAGCAGGGTGATTTTCTTTCAAACACCGTGCTTAAAGAATGACTTATGAAGTCTCCTACACTTAGCCTGATACGTAGGGACGTTTTTAATATTTTTATTTTTCAATTATGTCTTTACTTATCTATTTTTTACATTTGTTTAATTCCAGGCCACCACACCACTGCCTCCTCATTCTTTTCACCCCTTTTCCAAACAATTTACCTTTTGATGAATTTACACAAAATTCACTTCACAAGTTAGGTTTTTTTTTTACATTTAAATGTACATTTAAAAGTTCACCCATCTGATTCCTGTCGTCTAATTTTCTATTTTTTCCCTCTATGTGGGTACGAGCCAGTTCTGTCTGTTTTATAGGCTGGCTCTAAGAAATGGGAAGTTACAGAGTATGCAGGCAGAGATGAATCATCTCCTGGCTTCACTGAGCATTGCGTGTCCCTGTCTGGTTTTATTTTAGTGACCCTCAGTGCTCAGGATATTCTATTTGGGCCGGACGAGTCCTGACATTCCACTCGACAGTCCCTGGGCCAGAGGAGCCCAGAGGCTTCCAGATTAATCCTGAACATGGAGATGTCTTTAAACACACTCACCTTTTCTCACATAAACCTGGATTAACACACAACACAACAACTCCTCTCACCTGTATGTAGAGGCTCTCATTGAGACATTACATATATATGTATATGCGTGTGTGTGTGTGTGTGTGTGTGTGTGTGTGTGTGTGTGTGTGTGTGTGTGTGTGTGTGTGTGTATCAGTCTAGTATTAAAACTACTTTATAATAGTATAAACTAAACACCTAGGCATTTTTGTTAAATATTTAAAGTTTTGGGGGACAACAAGTAGTTAATAAATGAAATGATTGTGACACTTCTCTGATCTACTTGATAATTTATAATAATACTTTTTTCATCAGGTACCGATATTGATATTGAACCACGAGTATTGAACCACTTATAGAGTTTTTTTTCCTTTTAAAACTACTGAGTAGACTGTAATGAGCTGTTTTTAATTGAAGTACTTGGCTTACGATTAGCATCTAAAAATGGACCATCATGCTCAGACTACTCAAGCACTCTGCTACCCCACAGGAAGAAATAAACAGCTAGATTTGTTCCAAGATTTGAACAGATTCATTCATTGTTTCTCACCAGTATCCGAAATCCACCAGCGTAACTGTCATAGAATTTGTGCCATTTTTATTTTAACCCTGTGAAACTTTTCTTAAGTTCAAAAGAAGCTGAGTGCTAACATCATAGAATAATTGATTCTAAACTTTTGAGTGGCAAATCCAGACGTTTGAATTGGAGTGTATGTAACCCCTTCTTTCAAGTGATTTTTGTTTTTTATGTTATGATCTAGACATGTTCCAAAGCGGTCCATAGTATTTGATGTTTCTACATAGTTCTGAGTGAAAATGGCTGGAGTGTGTCTTTGGTTTCACTTTAAAGCCTACTACAGTAACTCTCTGCTCATAAAGAAACCCGTCCATTGAGGATGTGGGGGTGCGGTGCTGTGTGCTGTATGTTTCAGGCACTCCATCACAGGCTTTAGTCTGGGTCAGGAGAAGTTTAGTTTGGCTTGGCGCTGGGACCGGGCCGAACACTGCACCCTCTGTAAATTCGGTTGGAGTTAAAGCTTTCTTTTTTTTTTCTGTCCCCTCCCTCAAAGCCAGTAACTCTTCCTTGCCAGCTGCACCTGGCCGGGCATTTGCCGGATTGCCAAAGCCACTAATACACACACCTCAACCTAGACTCGCACACATTTCAAACACACACACAGGCACACTCGTAACCACAAGCACCGTAAGTCAACAGCTTTTTATCTTTAAAGAAACCCCAGTCAGAGAGCTACACCCCTGTAGAATATACACCACCTCTGGCCCAGGATAATTACACTGGAATTGCTCTCCATCAGGCAGTATATCGCAGCTTTGCATGTCGTTAGCCCTGTTCTGTGGCTGCCTCATTTAGCCGCACGCTGAATTGATTGCCCTGGGCTTGGAGGGTTTAGAAGCTTAATGTCGGTGGAGGAGATGATAGAAGAATGTGCCCGGAGAACACACAGAGAGGGGACAGTAACAGCATCTCTCACACACTAACAGTTCCGTACACACAAGCCACATTTCATGGATTGATTGGACCATGATGAATGACCATGTTGAACATCGACTCACTTTGGTCCTCCTCCATTCATGGCCAGGAAAGCGGCAGTGTCAACATTATCTTTCCGCACACCGTTGCATCAGCTGTTAAAATGTGCTTGGGCAAAAACAGACGAAACACTATGCTAGTCACATACTCATTCAGACCTCTTTGTTTACTGCAAATTAAACACATACACGACAGACAACATAAGTACAGTGCGGGTGTTGGTGTTGGTGTTTAGCTAGTTAACTGACTGTGAATGCCATTAGTCATTCTTACTTAAACTGGTGATCTTAGTGGTGTATGTTGGGTTTCTTATGTTTTCAGGGCAAAATATTCCTGACTTGATAGGAATGTCAGCGAAAAACAGGGCTGTCCTACAGGTTAAGGATATAAGTGGTCCTGACTTTGTTACAAGTTTTATTTTTTTCGAGGTTAGGGTTAGATGAAGGATTAGGCTAAGAAAAATACATACATGTCGATAATTGTTTTTTGGATTTTTATATCCTTTGAAAATGCCTGCTGATCTTTATATAGTTTATATATCTATAATGAATAGATTGATGGAAATGGTTCTTTGAAAAAAGGATTTTTACATTAACTTCCATTGTAAGTTTTAAATGTTTTTTTTCCTTCTCCTGAAAAGTTTTTCAGCAGTAACATAAAAACAAACAGTACATATTAGACAAATTAGACATTACCCCATGCCATATGTGCTGATAGTCTGTCTTAGAATAGTGTCTTTGGATCAATTTGGATCACTCGGTTGGTCCTCAGAAGCCAGGCAGCTGAATTTTTTGCTTTCTCCATGGTGTCGACTCAAATTTAAATGCTGCGTGCAGCAGTAACACAGGACTGTGGGCTAGCTGTGTGTGCATGTCTTGCTCTCCTAATTAATTAACAACAGCCTGCTTAATTGAGACATCTAGTAAGTTACGTTTGGGGATGAGCTCAATAGCTAAACTCACGGCTCGTACTTGAAATGAGAGGTTTTAACATGGCTGAGGACCACGCATTTGAATCCATGTTAGACAATGCTATGGCTACATATTGATCTTTTTTTCATTTTGTCTTTCAGCTCTTCCTCCCAAACCGGCCAAACCCATGACTCCTGTGAACAGCAATGGTGTGAAGGAGGCTGCAAGCAGCTCGTTACAGGAAGCAGAGTGGTACTGGGGAGACATATCAAGGTAGGCCAATTTTTTCTTTTTCCAACAGTCAGTGTTTTCTGCATAAATTACATTAATTTATTTTGCTTTTTATTCATATCTGAATTAAACTTAATTGAAAAGGCTGCAAAGGAATGAAAAAGCAGTTTTATTAATGAAAAGTCAGTTTTTTGAATAGGACCTTACTCTGGATTATCAAGGACCAAACTACTAAACTGAGTTGTAAGGTTTTGCCTAAAACCTATAGAACCAAGCAAGTTAGCGATGACTGGTGCAGAAGAGCAAAGGAAACAGCAGGTTTTTAAGCCACTATTTATAATTCTCATTACCACTGAAATTAGTAATGCAGCGAACATGATTTTTATGCCTGATTCCAATTTCTTTACAGCCAAGTTCCTTGATTACTTCTACTTGATTAGCCTTTTTATAAGCTGAAGGCTCACATTGTGTTAAGTACATGAAACGGGCTAGACTAGCACATTTACAGTACTTTCTGTTAGCCAAAATCACCATGTGAAATAAGGTTATTTGCTCTTCAATTAGACAAACTTGCATTTAAATGCATACCTGAAAAATTGCTTGTTTATGTAACACAAATAAAATCAAGTGCTACAACAAAATAAAGAAGCAGCTGGTTATTTAGCACAATGAGTCACGAACAATTATCCTACAACTATAGCTGTAGCATTCTAATACAGCTTGAAAGCATTTACCCATCTCACGTTATTTAGCTCATAAAATTGCAACAAAGATCAGCCAAAATAAAAACAATAAATAAACTGATTACATGTTTGGAAATCTTGGCCAGTTCAAATTTCGGCTGATTGTGATTGTGCTTCCCTAGTTGAATTCATTTATAGTATTGTATGGGTTCTAGGTCTGTTTAAGCTTATAAAGCAGAACTGGTCAAAATATTCAGCCAAACATCCCTAGTTATTCACCAGTGTCTGAGTTGCAGACTGCATCACGTGATGGGTTTATGGAGTCATGAGATCTGGACGAGATAGAGATAAAAGGCTCCCCAGGTTTCCATGGCGCAGGCTTTCTCTCTGCGTGAAGAAGAAACAATTCCATTCTCTCTCCCTCCTCCCTCGTTCCTTCACCACCCCTCCTGATCTCCCCTGCCAGGCTAGTCTCCCTGCACACTGCTGTGTCACGCTCTTCATCGTGCCCTCAGCCTTCACTTACTCTGCTGCTCGGCCACAGGTCTACACTTTGTGAATAAAAACACTAGGAGTCTTAAAGTGAGAATCTGGCACAAAAAATTATTTCCACAATTTTCCCTTACCCCAAGTGATCAGCCAAGACAAGTTTGGTGTCCAAAGTTTGCTCCTTTTAGTTTTTCACAGGAACTACAAGGCTACCAAGTAATGGAAGCTTATGACCGCTACTTAGTGAACTGCATGCCTAAATCATCACACACTTGCCTCAAACCATGTCGAGTTGTTAAGTAATCTTATGTGGTTTCTGACAGTGTATGACATACTGTTATCTATAAAAGTGGAAAAATGTACGTCGCACAGATAAAAATAGTAGTAGCAGTCATGTTGAAGCCTGAACTATTGCTTTAACAGAGGGCCATGGCTGCTGGATGGAATGCTGGATTTTTTCTTTTTTTCATGAGCCAGTAAAACTTATTTTATTCCTCTCTTCCGTTCTCCCCCCTCCTCACCCCTCTTAGAGGCATGGCTGCTTGGCAGCTGCTGTAGATTAAAGCTGAAGCGTAAGAGGGAGTGGGGAGGAGACAAACTGAAAGAAAAGAAAAGAAAAAAGTTGCATTTAGCCACATGGGATAGGGCTAGATTACCTTAAATCGCCAAAATGTCAAACAGCTCTGCCCATTTCCAAGCAAACCCCATAAAATTCTCAGGTTTTAACAGATTAGAGCGCTCCTTAGTGACCGACTTTATCCCCATTTGATGTCGACCGTGTAGAAATGCGGCTAAGGTGCTCTAAGAATCAGGCAGACATCTGAGACCACTGCGGCCCCCCCCCAACACCCGCAGCAGTGAAGGACTCCCAGTGCAAACCTTTAGCCTCTTTTAGTTTGCCCTGAAATCTAAGCTATTCTCAGAGTCTGGCTAGTTTGAGAGGTAAAGTCAGAAGTAACCAGTCTGCTCTGGCATGAACCACTGAAAGTCGTAATTAAGAATAAACACATTCCTGCTGTACTTTTCTATTATTTCTCACTTTTAACTCAGGTGGTGAAATTGTCGTGAAAGTATGGATTCTAAAGTTCGAACAGGAAATATGTTCTTATGCTTTGAATTTGCTTCAGAGTTATCATTTTCTGCCACATTTTTAGCATCCTTCGTCATCGAAACAAACTGGAAGTGCAGCTTTTAACCCAGCTGTGTCTGGACTGTGTCTGGTTTTCCTGGCAGTTTTCAAGACTTTCAGTCATACTAAATTCTGAACATGACAGATTTTGGAACATGACGTTGGGGCTAGCAGGTGCCATCATGCTAATGGGCTTTTTCTCAAAGAGAAAAGGGAAACCATAATGCAGAGTCTATGGTGCCTAATCGTCATTTTACCAAAGAGTGGTTCTCACCCAGCTTCATCTTACATAGACTGTCCTGTCTGTGTTTTGGCCCAGGGTTGTACTTCATGCTCTGATTGCTCAAATAATTTGATGGTTGCCCTGTTCACAATACATTGCCCTCTAAAATAGGCCAACCCCCGACTTTTCTCTGCCTTGTGCACCACGGCCTAAAAAGAGCAGGCATATCAGTGCCAGAGCCTCTGCTCCAGACTGGCTAAATGGGCTCCAGGAGACTATAGGCTTAAAGTTTCCTCCACACTGCTGCTGATGAGGTGGAAGCAATGTTGTGTCATACCGTCTTTACCTCAGCTGCCCAGAGCAGGCTAAATATACCCCCTCCTGAGAGCGCTGGGTGTGAGGTCAGCTGAGCTCTGGCATGACCGGACTGGCCAGGGCAAGGCTGCCCATCAGGGTCCAGACAGTGAGGGGGTGAGATGGGGAGAAGAAGGTGGGGGGCCTCTCAGACAAACTGGGGAAGAAGAGGGCAAGTCCTTGAATTTGTCCACTCTCGCCCATCTAGAACTGATAGGCATGTAAATCTTCGACCATGGTTTAATTAGATTATGATTCTTTAGGAAACGATTTATTGCATCGTTAAGTCTCACATTTCATCACAATTTAATTTAAGTATTTTAGCACTTTTCAGATTTTTTTTCTAAAATGCAATCAATGTATAATGTACAAAATCTGTAATGTAATGTGATGTAATGAAACAGCATGACAAGCTTTCTTTTTTTTCAGATGTACAGTTTGAACACAGCCTGAAAATCTTATTTTGGTTAAAAAATAAGTACATATTTTATTGAATATCACTAAGATGAATTATAATCTCTTCTAATGTTCCAAACTTGATGCAAATGAATGGTCAGTTTCAATTCAGCATAATGATGCATCAGTGCATTTTCATTCTCCTACTTTTTAAACACACCAGTCTGTCTGCATGAGCTGGAGAAACGTCCGTTAGTGAGTGGGAGTCGCAGACAGGGTTAAGGAAGGTAAACTCTTCTGAGATGTCTCACTTGCTCCCAGACGGCAGCAGCAGACCGCACGGTCACAGGCTGGTGCCTCTGCCCTCTGCCAGACCAAACACACACATTTGACTGGGCCAACACCAGCCAGCGATCTTGCTTTCATGTCAGTGATGGGGCACAGGGCAGAAGAGGACTGGCTTTTACTTGTAATTGCTAATTTGTCAGTGCAAGCTCTTGACATACTGTATGTGCCCTAACCCATCTGCATTGCCCCCTGTCTTTCTCTCTTTTTCCCTTTCCCTCCATTCTCCCCCCCCATCTTGCCATGCAGGGAAGAGGTGAATGACAAATTGCGAGACATGCCAGACGGAACTTTCCTGGTACGGGATGCCTCTACAAAGATGCAGGGAGATTACACGCTAACTCTGAGGTAACATCTACTAAAATATCCATTATGCAAATATCTGAAACCATTTAACTCTGTTTTGATTAATCATCTAATACAGGCTCATCTGTTTCTTTTAGGAAAGGTGGCAACAATAAGCTAATAAAGATCTACCACCGTGATGGCAAGTACGGTTTCTCGGAACCTCTCACCTTCAGCTCAGTGGTGGAGCTCATCAGTCACTACAGACACGAGTCTCTGGCTCAGTACAACACAAAACTGGACGTCAAGCTCATGTACCCCATCTCCCGCTACCAGCAGGTACACACCTTAGCCCATCCATATCTTTACTAATGCCTTTACCTGCAGTCTGTCCCTTTGTCTTTCTCTGCCTCTTTTTTGCCCCTCCTCACCCATGGCCTTGCTCAAAGAGTCTGTTTGCTCAATGAACACCGCGGCTTGTTGCGAGCGAAAGTGCCGAGGCAGCAGGATGTTTGTGGCATGAAATATTACTGTGCTTATTTGCCACTGCAGCGCACTCCGTAAATAATTGCACACATCCACAATGTCGAAAGGCCATCCTGGCTTTTATTTGGGGTTTTTTCTTTTCTTCTTTTCCTTGCACCGTGCCCTCTCTGTTTCTTTCTGAGGCACTCAGGTGCTCATTATTAAGGGGGTTACACAAAAATACATCCTCGAGAGGCACTAGATTCAGAGGTTTTTATTAATGATTCCTAGAAGACTAAACTCGAGACACAGTCTGTAAGCAAAATCTACAGCAAGCAGTGTAATCTCCTTGAACCCCAGCATTTCCTCAGCACTTTATATCACTAAATCTTCCTCTTCCCCCCTTTCTTAGGATCAGCTGGTAAAAGAAGACAACATCGACGCTGTAGGGAAGAAACTCCAGGAATATCACAATCAATATCAGGAGAAGAGCAAAGAGTATGATAGACTGTATGAGGAGTACACAAAAACCTCACAGGTAAAAAAAAAAAAAAAAATCAGGAGAAGATCATAATTCCAAAAACAATGCCAACTGGCTATATAAGGGTGCTGGTCATTGGAAGGGGTTAAATCACAAAACACTTATTTGCCAGTACATGATGTGGTCATAAACTGTTCAGCTGTGTTTGGAATTTATCTTGGGATAGGATCATTAAGCATATATTATTTAACAAGTGACAAAAAAGACATCTTGGATTGATAATCGGTCTCATTATTTTGAATGCAGAAAACTCAGCAACACTTGGACAGCATAACCTGCTTTCAACACTGAAAAGGTCTTTTGACCAGCCAACTGATGTGTCAGTGGGGAAGTATTGAGTGCATTGATTTATTTTTGCCTTCGATTGCAGGAGATTCAGATGAAGCGCACCGCAATAGAAGCCTTCAATGAGACCATCAAGATATTCGAAGAGCAGTGTCACACGCAGGAGCGCTACAGCAAGGAGTATATTGAGCGCTTCCGCAGAGAGGGCAATGACAAGGAGATCGAAAGGTATGCTTCAACTAGAATAATCAGTCTTAATGGTCCAGGCTGCAGCCAAGGTCACCCTTAATTTTGTCAAACTTCTGAAGTGCCAGTTAGGCCCTGCGGTGTACTTAAGCACTTCATTTTCTCATCAGGATCATGATGAACTACGCCAAACTCAAGTCACGTCTCGGCGAGATCCACGACAGTAAGATCCGCCTGGAGCAGGACCTGAAGACACAAGCTCTGGACAACAGGGAGACAGACAAAAAGATGAACAGCTTAAAGCCAGATCTCATCCAGCTAAGGAAAATCAGAGACCAGTATCTTGTGTAAGTAAATACTGCTTTTTTCACGTAGCTCAGGACGAGTTGTACTTGTAAGTTATTCCCTCTTCATTTATTTCTGTCTTCCTTCCTTGCAGCTGGCTCAACCACAAAGGTGTACGACAGAAACGAATAAACGACTGGCTGGGCATCAAAAACGAGAACACAGATGAGTAAGTTCATCAAGAGAGAATGTTCTTCCAGTTTCCTCCCTCATTTTTTTATTTCTTTTGGGTTGCTTCGCTTAGGTGTCTACTGGAGTTCATGAGACATTCGCATAGTGGGCATGTTCTGCAACTTTTAACCGAATAAACAGTTTGACCTTCTTGCAGACTGCCAGTTTTGTACTAGCATTTCTGGAATATAACCCTGCTGTGTTCTCTCCACCTTTTCTGGGACCAGCGCTTACTTTGTGAGTGAAGAGGACGAGAACCTGCCGCACTATGATGAAAAGAGCTGGTTTGTTGGGGACCTGAATCGCACACAGGCTGAAGACCTGCTTTTAGGAAAGCCTGATGGAGCCTTTCTCATTCGTGAGAGCAGCAAGAAGGGCTGCTACGCCTGCTCTGTAGTGTAAGTAGCCATTGGGCTTACAAAACATGCATCTCTGCCAGGGGGTGTTCCTGTGTTCTCAGTTAGATTGCTCATAAAAGATACTGTAGAAATACCTCTCTATCATGCTTTGTAAGCTTTGTCCTGTGCTCAAATTTAGTTTGGTCTAGTTCTTTTGGTCTCTAGTTCTGAAAGTCCAGTGCTAACTTGGGCTGGAGCTTATGCTTTATCATTTTGAGTTGGTAAGCAATCTCAAATACACTTATATATTGGTTTCAAACTGCTAACTGTATGACTTACTGTTAGCAGTGATCTTGAAGCGCGAATGTAATCTATAGTTTTGTCTGAACATGTCTTGGATGATCTGTGTTTGAAGTAAGGCTAAGATTACAGTGCATCTGGAAAGCATTCACAGCGCTTCACTTTTTCCACATTTTGTTATGTTACAGCCTTATTCCAAAATGGATAAAATTCATTTTTCCCTCAAAATTCTACACACAAGACCCCATAATGACAAAGTGAAAAAAGTTTGTTTGAATGTTTATTAAAAAAAATGTTAAAAATCATGTACATAAGTATTTACAGCCTTTGCTTAATACTTTGTTGAAGCGCCTTTGGCAGCAATTACAGCCTCAAGTCTTTTGAGTATGATGCTACAAGCTTGGCTTACCTATTTTTGGGCAGTTTCTCCTACTCTTCTTTGCAGAACCTCTCAAGCTCCATCAGGTTCGATGGAAAGCGTCGGTGCACAGTCATTTTCAGATCTTTACAGACTCTCTATGTTCAATCAAGTTCAAGTCTGGGCTCTGGCTGGGCCACTCAAGAACATTCACAGAGTTGTCCCGAAGCCACTACTTTGTCATTCCCAGATCTGTGCCTCACAGACAATTCCTTGGACTTCATGGCTTGGTTTATACTCTGACATGTGCTGTCAACTATGGGACCATATATAGACAGGCGTGTGCCTTTCCAAATCATGTCCAATCAACCACAGGTGGACTCCAAACAAGTTGTCAAAACAACTGAAGGATGAGCAATGGAAACGGGATGCACCTGAGCTCAATTTGGAGTGTCATGGCAAAGGCTGTGAATACTTATGTACATGTGATTATCCATCCATCCATCCATCCATTTTCTAAGCCGCTTCTCCGTCAGGGTCGCGGGGGGGAGCTGGAGCCTATCCCAGCAGTCTTCGGGCGGAAGGCAGGATACACCCTGGACAGGTCGCCAGTCCATCGCAGGGCAGACACACAGACACAGACAGTCACTCACACACTCACACCTAGGGGCAATTTAGCACACCCAATTGGCCTGACTGCATGTCTTTGGACTGTGGGAGGAAACCGGAGAACCCGGAGGAAACCCACGCAGACACGGGGAGAACATGCAAACTCCACACAGAGAGGACCCCGGTCACCCGGCTGGGGAATCGAACCCAGGCCCTCCTTGCTGTGAGGCGACAGCGCTACCCACCACGCCACCGATTATTATTTTATTTTTATTTTTTTTGTAATACATTTGCAAAACATTCAAACAACCTTTGCCATTATGGGGTATTCTGTGTAGAATTTTGAGGGGAAAAAATTGAATCCATTTTGGAATAAGGCTGTAACATAACAAAATGTGGAAAAAGTGAAGCGCTGTGAATGCTTTCCAGATGCACTATATGTAAAGCTGCTTCTTTAGTTCAGTCACCTATAGATGATCACAGAATAGATTGCCTTGTTTTGCTGACCAGCTGAGGCACTGCCTTTGTGTTTACATTTGCATTTGGTCATTAAGCAGCCATGAATAGAAACCAAAATGATAGAAAGTCTGGGAGATACTGGAAGAATCTATAACCTACAACACAAGTACCATGCCACAGCTTCAGCTAGTTAAATAAAGTTTAAGTGTAGACGTTAAGAACAGTGAAGTAATTGCATAGAGAACTGTGTTACTATATGTTCTTTAAGTGACCTCTAGTTTTTGAGTGACTTGAATAATGACATCAATTCTCCTCTCTTTCTGTCTTCTCTCTGCAGCGTTGACGGTGAGGTGAAGCACTGTGTGATCTACAGCACGCCCCGTGGTTATGGCTTCGCCGAGCCTTACAACCTGTACAGCACTCTCAAAGACCTTGTTCTGCACTATCACCAGACCTCACTGGTCCAGCACAACGACTCGCTTAACGTGCGGCTGGCCTACCCCGTGTACGCACAGATGCCCTCAGGCCCTCGCAGATGAGGCTCCGCCTGCCCAAACACAACCTACCTACACACCAACGAGAAAAAAACACGCTGTCACAAAAAAAAGAAACAAAAACAACAACAAAAAAAACACAACAAACACTTGCTGCAACACACACGTCAGCCACCTTGGAGTTCTATATTTTTACTAGAACAATTTGGAGGGCATTCTTTCTAAAGACTGCTTGATTTGCACAAGGAAGTTTTAAATGTTTGTGAATGTGAAAAAAAAGAAGGAAGCAGAAGAGGCGAGTTTCAGGTGACCCGCGCTGCTACCTAAACTCCAGCTGGGACTTTTTACACGCTCCGTATGAATCTTTTTTTTTCCACTCACTTTTTTATTATTTTTTCCCCCCCATTGTCATTCAGTTGTGCTTTGTTTTGTCTATCTTTCTTTACTAAATGCAAGGCAGGAAAATGTGTCTCTCTCTCTCTCTCTCTCTCTCTCTCTCTTTCTCTCTCTCTCTCTCTCTCTCTCTCTCTCTCTTTCTCTCTTTCTCTCTGTCTCTCTTTCTCTCTCTCTCTCTCTGTGTGTGTGTTGAAAAAGCAAAAACTATGTAGCAAACGGACGCCTGACACTTTCCAGAGTGTTTCTCACAGTGACTGCTGCTGAACAAGGGATTGTGGGATGGGACGGGACAGGACTGGGGGTGGGAGGGACAAGTTGAGAGGGCACAAGTGAAAATGTGTTGTAGTCTTAAAAAAAAAAAAGCTTGTTTTCATACCAACCTTAGAGGAGAGCTGTTCACTTTTGTTTGTTTTCTTGCTGGATCTGCTCTTTATTCTTTATTCTTTATATTTTTGAATCCTTTCTGAGCAGTAAAGGTGTCGTTAAAAGTCCATTGCAGAGACCAAAGTTGGCATGGGGAGGAAAGTCCCATTTAGTTTTTATTTTATTTCTTTGTTCTGTTGACTTGTTTTAATGAGAGTGAGAGGAAAGCAAATGTTTATGCTAATAAATTGTTTGCTAACCACACATAAAATAGAGTTTGGGCCTGTGTCCTGTGCTGAAGCTGTTTTTTTACCAAAATCGCATGCACAGATGCGGTCGATATGAAGCACTTATTTAATATGGAAAATAAATACTAATTACAGCTGCACGTTTTATATGCCAAATTAAAACCACAAAACGTGAACAAAATGCTCAAAAGAGAAATCCCGAAACACTATTTGATGTGTGGTTTTAAAATAATATGGATTCTATATGCTAATGTATTTTTTATTTTATTAATTTTTTTTTTTTAAAGAAATTTGGATTTTGTGTATTTGTTAAAGAGACATTCAGAAATAAGCTTTGAATTGCTCAGTGTACAACAAACAGAAGCAGCGGTTCAGTGATGAGAGACATTTTTAGGCTATGAAAACTTGAAAAAAGTGCAATCCAGCATTGTGTTGATAATGTCAGCGGTCTAAGACAGATGCACGAAATAAGCTCAGATGCACCAGTGAGCGATAATCACGTGCACCAAGACCCATTTGAATTCTGTTTCTTTTTCCTTTGAGAAGATGCTCATCTTTCTGCCAGGTGCTATTAGAGAGGAAATAGACAGCAGTCAACCATTTGGCAACCTGTTTCATTTTCTTGTCGCACAATAAAACCTTTTCAAAAATCAGACAGTTTTGCAGCGATATGCACAATGTCGTCTACATCAGCACCATCACTCCCTGTTATGACTGGACTTGAGGTGCTCAAGCATGCAGTGTTTGAGTGTCTCTCTCTCTGCTCTGTTGCTTGAGAGTTTCTGGAACAGTAGTTTTTTTTTTCCTCCTGCATAATCCAGGCTCTTGTTTTAAGGCCCCCGCTGACAGACGCTTAACCACAGGCTGATTTACTGCCTTTTAACAAGCACAGGGCAGCTGGTGGGCCTCGACTTGTCCTTTTCATGGAACATTTCTCCAGTTTTTTCACATGCTGTGTGGGCAAGTGAAGAAGTAACTGGGGTAATTTGTCTAATACCCCTTTATTAATTCTATGCATTGTGGCCACATCCACGTATTTCATTCAGAAACAAATGCACAGACAGTATTCCTCTTTTCTTGGGTATTTCAAGAGTTATTGATCTAAAAGTCAGAAAAGGCTTCAGAATCTGAGTTGGGGCCCAAACCAGAGTGCTATGCAAGCATTGTCCAGCTTGAGTTCCGTGAAGTGCTGTGGTTGGATCAGCTCGGGTGTTTTCATAAAACTGGATTCAAATCTTCATCACATGGGTCATGAAGTCAGCAGATCCCTGTACTTCTGAGTGCTTGGACTTTACCTGTCTTTACCTCGCTACATCCGTTCTGTACGGCTTAGTTCAGCGTCCAGAGCGCTTGAGAGAAGCCACGTGCCCTCATGACTTGAAGTGGACTGGAAATTGAAGCATGGTTTTTCGTTCTCTTGCTCTCTCTGCCCTCTTCATTTCAGCCTTGCTGCTGGCTTGCACCATGGCAACTGTCGCAAGAGCATCTGAGCTCCTCTTGAATCAGTTTTTGTGACTCTTGGTGGGGAATAATTGGCTGGGGAGAGAGCAGCAATGGTCCTTCCCAGTGCACAGTTGGAGTCTGGAGCCTGGGCAGATGAATGTCTCCTTTCCATGCCTGCTCTCTTCACTTTGCATGACAGACCTTTGTCCACCACCATACTTCACTTTCAACTTATCAACAGCCTTCTCGGCTAATATTTGGTTTCCTTTTCTGGACAAATAGCGGCAGCCGTGTCAATAAGAATAGAGTCTGCATTTCTTGATTTTCTGTAAGACCTTGTAGACTGCTTATAATATCTTTCTCTCTCTTTTTAACCTTCCTTCTTGTAAGATCCAGATTGTTCATTTAACCTGGATCCCCAAGGGGTCCTCTCTATTACTTGAACTATAGCATTGCTCACTGTTGAATGTCTTTATATTGCATATATACATATATTAAAGAAGAGGAAATCCCTTTTATGACAGGAGTTGATTGAGTTTGAGATATATGTACACGTTTGTACGCATTTATTCAGAGACACAGAACTTTTTTTTTTCTCTTTAAGGGGTTTGCTTTAACTAAAACTATGACTGTTTATTGGATCCTGCTGTCCAATGTTGCACACATCATTTTTGAAGAGACTTTTTAGAGTAACATACAAGGCCGGCAACTGATGTGTTTCATGTCGTACAACTCATCCCATGTTCGTACGTGACATTTAGTAAAGAATTGTTTGGACTGGGTTGTAAATTTTCCTTTTATTTGTGATTATCATTACTTTCCCAGGCATTGAGACCAAAGATTTGAGTTTGATTTACATTCTCCTAGCTAGTGATAGTTTTGAGGGGAATATTTTCCTTGATTTATTTTTTTATTTTTATTTTTTTTCCCATCCATTGCCTTGCTTCCATGCGAACTCAAGTCGCTTTCTCGATTTGGGTTTTCATTGTTAGATCCTTATTTGTCTGATGACATACTGGCAACCTTGACTATTACTGTCAATATTAATAATGGGCTTTGTGTTGTCCAACATTTAGCATGTGCTTATACAACAGCATGGATGTGATGGGATGAATTCTTGAATTCTTGCCATTAGCTCCTTGGTGATATTCAAGCCAGACAACTAAAACTGAGGTCAATCTGAGTTGAGAACTTTTCACTTTTTAGGAAGTGCTCGATAGTTTTCCGTGTGCCATTGATGTGCTTTCTCATTTCAACTGTAATTTGACTGTTCAGTCACCGTCGCAACGAAGTCCGATGTTCGTCTCTCTTTTTGCTTTCCAGAACATGAGTGTATGTTCAGAAAGGTCTGACCTAGCTGGAGGCGTCTGTTTTCTCTCCTTCGGAAATTTGCGTAGCGAGAGAAAAGAAAACTACTTTTCTAGTAGTCCTAGTAATTTGTGGTTTGTCTCAGAAGGAAACGTGCTCATCATTCTCTGCAGGGCAGAAAGCAGTGGGGTTCGTTGGCATTCTTTGTTCAGGCACTCCACAAAGCATGCAATATTCCATTCTCGTTTTCTTTCTTAAAGGTTTCAGGGACAAAAAGAAAAAACATAAGCATTGCATTGGGGTATTCGTATGAAAGACATGTTTACCAGAGGAGAAAAATGCGCTTTTTTTGCATTGATGTGAGAATGGGATGGGGGAACAGATTTTAAGAAACACACACAAAAAAAACAAAACAGATCAAAGGTGCATTACTTCAGAAGCTCAAACGGTTTGGGCGTGAACCAAAACAACCTTCTCCACTCATCTAGACGTGTCTGAGTTTTCGGTCCGAGTCATGTCGGGGCAGTTTGAAGACCAGGCTTGGGGTTCTTTTTTTTCTGGGACTGTTAACCAACGATGTCTGTTGCTCTTGCCCCTTTTGTGCAGTTCTGCAAAGTTTTATTTGCAGTCAGGTTTGAATATGTGGCGATTCTCATTGGGAGTCTTTTATGTTCTTACCACTGCTGTCACATCACGATACTCAGCACAGCTTAATGGAGTAAAGCTTCTTATTATTTAAAAAAGAAAAAGAAAAAAAAAAGAAAAGAAAAAAAGAAAAAATCTATATAAAGAAAAAACTCTCACTCTCCCTCCCACTTTGACATACGTACAAACCCAGCATGCTTCTTTGGTACTCTTGACTGTTGTTTTGTGTAAAAAAGAAAAAGATGAAAAGAAAAAAAAAACGCTGAAACAAAAACTGTTATTTGTCTGTTTATGGTGTAGTCAGATATAAATTTTGATATAGCTTATTAAGAAAACACTGCTTTTTTCAGCTGAAATAAGTTTGAACCCTGTGTTTCAGTGGACAATGCAAAAATGATATTGTTCTTAAATACTGAGAATGAGGGCCAGCGTCAGCAATAGTGAACCAACCTCGGCGTTATTGCAAGATTTTATCGGTCGTAATAAAAATGTATTCATTCGGTACTGTTAATCTGTCTATGCTTGAAACCCAACTTTTTTGAAAATGCACACTATTTCATGAATTTCAGCCCTCCACCAGCAGAGTGTTCCTTGTACTTTTATAGACTCAGCTTGAGCAATAAGCCACGGGGCCCCAACTCTCCATGTCGCAACAGTTATACAATGGAAATCTTAAACGTACCAAGCTCTGTCCAATACCCACACTTGGTGCATATCAATGACATGAAAGCATCTTTTATTCCTAAAACCTGCAGAACGATCAGTGTAGAAACTCCTCTTTCTCAGTATTTGAATATCATCCTTGCTACAGGCTTCTTGATATTCCTCAGTTATGTTTTCCACCATATTTTCTTGTATCCGTTACAATAGTTTGTATTGGTTGTAGACTCTCCATTTGTTATGAGATGAACTCGTATATTCTCAATGGAACTCCACGATATTCATTTCTCTTGCAGAATAAAGAAAAATATTTTGTCCAAGTTCCTCACTGTGTGCCTCTTAAATGTTCTGTTCTGCCTGTTCATGCTATCCTGTAGAAGTACCAGTTACCATGCTTGAAAGAAGTCTCTGGACACCTCCATTTGAATTTCTAACAATTATTTAATTTCTTAATATGTTATGAAAACTTTACCATGTACAACATATCGCTCAATACGTCAATCAATCCTTTGGGTTCAACTACACAATAGCAAAACTTACGACTTTCACCAAACCTCCCATTTTACTTCAAAACAAATATTTGAGCATATTTGAGCAAATGCAAATGTTCAATCCAGAAATCTTAGTTAAGCAGCACTTGTGCAAGCTGAAGCACTCCATCTCCATGCCTAGAGGACTAGAAAAGACCACAATGTTTGGCCCAGTAATATCTGAATGCTTTCATTTGCCTTAAACCTTTTTAAGTTTTAGGGATTTGCCCCCTCTGCGAACTCCATTTCGCAGACTCCTCAGCAAAGTCATATGACTCCAAACGATCCTCGTCCTCATATCATCATTCAAGATCGCCTGAATATCAGTGGTGCACAGTAACTAAGTAAATGTAATTCGTTTCTGTACTTAAGTAGTTTTTTCGTATATCTGTACTTTTCTGAAGTATTTCCATTTTGGGCGACTTTTTACTTTCACTCCGCTACATTTCAAAGTCTAATATCCGACTTTTTCCTCAACTACATTTTGAGAAATCTGTCATTCCTTTTGGTTTCTGTGTGTATAAAATCGTAACATGTCAAAACAAAAGAAGCGCAAAGCCAGAACACCAATCAGGGCACAGCGGTCACTTTGTTCTTGTTTTGACCTGTTGGTCATACCGACCCAGTGCAGCACACAGTTCAACGTCAGTGCAGCAGTGTAAAATTTTCGGAGCATATGTCTCCCTAAATGATGGAATTAACCGAACTCTGTGTAAATAAACCACAATATAGAAATATGTCCACATATGCAGTCGTGACTGGCGTGTTTCTTTTTTTCTGAATTCATACAAACACTTTCATTTTATAATAAATTAGTTTGGGTTAGTTTATGTTTATGAACAGAGACCTACAGATCAACACAGTAAAGGAAAACCTATTTGTGATCCTGAGTTTAAAGCCAGTTTTTATTTAACTTGTAACTAATTTACAAAGTAATCTTAAACTGAAACTTTGCTTGTGTGTAAAAGGAATTTCAGAGCCACTCAGTTCTCCCTGATGGAAACTGTTTACCTTCAGTGTTTTGTGCTTATGATCATGTGCTTATGATCACGTCAGCGTCACTAATTAATGACGTTCTATTAAAAGACTGGTTTACCAAGAGAGACGCTGGAGGATTTTCACCTAGAATGAGTTCATGAAGCGAGTCTTGTTATAAAAATGATAACAGGACATCAGAGCCATAATTAATCTTATAGTACTTTTACTTTCAATACTTAAGTACATTTGAAGGCAAATACTTTTGTACTTTTACTCAAGTTTAGGTCTAGAGTAAGGACTTCTACTTTTACTGGAGTAATATTAGTAATTTTACCTTGGGTATCTCTAACTCAAGTATATAAGCCTGGGCTTTAGCTTATACTAGTTGCAAAGTATTGTTTTCCTTGTGAGACTACTGAGCGTTTTTTCTTCTGGTGTATATCAAGTTTTTTGACCTTCTGCCTGTTTTTTCTTTGACTCATGTATTCATAGTTTTGACCAATCGCTTGTTTTGTGGACTCCACTCTGATTTGCCCTTGTTTGTTATGGTCACCATTCTTACTCTGCTGTGTTTACTGGAACTGACCCATGCCTGTCTTCTGGCTACCCTCTGCCTCCCTGATTCTACAAGTAAAGCTTCACTTGTGTTTGTGTCCTGGGTCGTGGGGGGTACTGGAGCATATCCCAGCTGTCATTGGGTGAAAGGCAGGACACATCCTGGACAGGCCGCCAGTCTATCGCAGGGCACACAGACAGACACAATCACTCCCTCACACATTCACAGCTAGGGGCAATTTAGAATGTCCAAACAGCCTGACTGCATGTCTTTGGACTGTGGGAGGAAACCGGAGAACCAGGAGGAAACCCACGCAGACACGGGGAGAACATGCAAACTCCACACAGAGAGGACCGTGGTTGCCTGGCCGGGGACTCGAACCCTTGCTGTGAGCAACAGCACTACCCACCATGCCGCCGCACCGCCCATAATAATAATAAAAGGTTTCATTTCTATAGAAGGTTTCACTTTCCCAAGGCCGCTGTACAAAGGACATAATCACAGTAGACAAAAAGAAATAAATAAAGGCGAGAGGAAAAAATTTAAGTAATGAGAAAACAGGACAGTTTTGAGGTTGACTATGAAGGAGGACAGGGTGGAACAGTTGTGGACATACAGGAAGAGACTTCTAGTTTAGGGGCCATAACAGTTTAGGGGCCATAACACTAAAAGAATTGCTCCCAAAGTCTAGCATTTCAAGCAGCAGTGCACAACTCCGTTCTTGGAGGGCCAGTGACCAGTTGGGTGATTTACTTACTTAAACACGCCTGATTACACGTATCTGTTAATTGCCAGGTTTAGTTCGTGTGTTAGTGTAGGGAAACCTTCACACCTTGCTGGACACCAGCCATCCAAGACCAAAGTTGTGCACCCTGAGCTAAAGGCAGGGACCACCTAGAGTCCGCAACTTGAAGACCTCAAAGCATGAGCGGGAGTATAGGGGAGAAGGAGGTCAGCTACATAAGGGGGTGCTAGACCATTCAGGACCTTGAATCTCATGAAGACATGAACTGGATGCAGAGGGTTTAGTGGGATAATTCTGAGTTTCAGTTATTAAACCTGCACATTATTGCTGGTTGTTATACGTTTTCTGATGGACACTGAATACAATGTATGTCTTATGTCCTGGTCATTATGGTTGTTATAACTTTTCTGATGGACACTGAATACAGAAATGATAACTTCAGCTTGGAAAGTAGTAAATAAAGAAGACATACCTTGTACTGACATACCGAGTATTCCAAAACATTTTTTCAGCTGATCAGCATAATACACCAGTTATTTAGAGGACTGTATCTGCAGATCAGCTCAGTGCCATCTTTTGGAGTTATCTAATGCAGTCTTGCCTATGTAGAATTCACATTAGAGTGATTTATGAATTATGTAAGACTTTCCTTTCCACACTGACAAATCTTTTTTTTTTCTCCCTACAAATGTAGGTCTGTATTAATACTGTCTGGACTGTCACTCTCAAGAGAGAGAGAGCGCAGTCTTCAGCACTTTCCTTTCATCTTCCCTGCATTCACTCTGAATTCTTTCAAAAGTGGAGCACCCTGTGCACATTTTAATTAATTGAAGAGCTTTCCAAATTTCAAGTGAACACAATATTTTGCACAATTGCTTGGATAGTGAATGTTTTGATGTACAGTTGACTGCTACAGTTTCTTAAAAACAAAAAGAAGAATAAAACACTCAAAATGTGAATGCTATGAGAGCATGAGGGCCAGATGAATAAGCTTTGGAATGAGGAGAGGATAATTCTTTAATAAGATATTGTATGAGACGTTGTTATTAGGGTTTTAATTAGGGGACTCAAGCATGAACACTCTCACTGTCATATTTCCACAAGTGACATTACATAATGTGTTGTGCACTGGAGCTATGGAGTGCATTTCAATTAGATCTCACAGGAGACTCTATCTGCAGAAATGAATAGAGATTGTTCTCATAAACCTACTGTAAGCTTTTCTGTCCATCCTGACTTTGCTACAGCACAGTAACAGCACCTGGTCTCATTCTAAAATGTCTCCATTGTAGTGGTGTTGTATTACAGGTGATAATACCTCCGCAGGTATAGCGAAGCATAGTCTGCTATTCTGTTGACATTTTTAAATATGTTAACATATCTCAGCCAATTCCTTTTCTGTTGGGCAAAAAGCTTTAGAATATCGATTATCTACTTGGAACAAAAACGTGGGCTGGCTGGAAGGTCCTGAGCAGAAAGCTTTCCTCTAGAGTGTAGTTTTGTAACGGGACTGATTTGTGAAAAGAAATATTACTCTTGAGCCATTCTGATGTGGATTTTGGATCACTGTCATGCTGCATTACTCTTCACTCAGCTTCAGTTAAAGGCCTGAAGGCCTGACTGTATACACTCACTGTATACACTCCACTTTATTAGCTACATCTTTTTGCTGTCTACACTATTTTATCAGGTCACTTACCATATACAGGGTGTCCCAAAAAATTGGCACAATTTCACAGTCTTATAACATAGCCAGTTCTCCCTCAAATGATCTCAAATTTTGTATGTGTAAAAACTACCCAAGTATAATTTTCAGTTTTTTTTTTTTCAGGTTGAAAAGACATTTTGTCTGTTAGAATATGCTCCAGCACAGTCAAACAAGAGTGTCCAGCGTGCATTTTTGAGAAAATTCTATAAAAATGCACCAACTGAAAAGTAGATTTGGGCATGACACAAAAAATTCAAAGAGGCAGGAACTGGACTACTGACTTGATGTGTCATGTCACAGGTGATGCGCATATTGAACATTTGTGAAGCTGTGAAATCGGTTATAAAATCTACATCCGTCTGAATTTCTTGTTCAAATTTTGATAAACAAATCTTGCATTGTTCAACATCAAGCCTATTTAATTTCGTCTGCCTAAGACATGTAGTTACTCAGATATTCACATCTCAAATGATGTCAATTTTTTTGGGACACCCTGTACTTTGTAGTTCTACAATTACCTTCAGGTGGATACATTTTTTAAACATCTATTTCATTCATCCCAAAACGAAACAAGCCACGAAGAAATGGGATAAAAAAGAAAAATCGGAGAAATCATAAGGGAACAGTATTATTTAATCTTACGTAAGCTTATTTTTAAGCCCTTCAACCTTTGTGACATGGTTTCCCACTGCAATTGGACAATCACCCATTTGAGCATGGTAGCTTTCTTTCACACTGAAAACTTCATGATGAATGGATTGACAGACATGCTCCACAATCACTAGGAATAAAATCTCTTTACATGAACTTATGTTGAAAGCTTTTGCCCTCTCCTGTGAAGTTACCAATTTGGAATGACTTGTTTTTCTTTTGACAGTAATGGCATACACTATATTGCCGAAATTATTTGCTCGTCTGCTTTCACACGCCTATGAAATTCAGTGAGATCCCTTTCTTAATCCATAGGGTTTAATATAACGTCTGACCACCCTTTGCAGCTATAACAGCTTCAACTCCTCTGGGAATGCTTTCCATGAGGGTTAGGAGTGTGTTTATGGGAATTTTTTACCATTCTACCAGAAGTGCATTTGTGAGGTCAGACACTGATGTTGGACAGGAAGGCCCGGCTCACAGTCTCCGCTCTAATTCATCCCAAAGGTGTTCTATCAGGTTGTGTTCAGGACTCTGTGCAGGCCATCCTCAAACTGTTTCCACAAAGTTAGGAGCATGAAATTGTCCAAAATCTCTTGGTCTGCTGAAGCATTAAGAGTTCCTTTCACTGGAACTAAAGAAACCTTACACTTGGCACAATGCAGTCAGACAAGTACCGTTCTCCTGACAACTGCCAAACCCAGACTCGTCCATCGGGTTGCCAGAGAGAGAGGCGTGATTCAGCTCTCCAGAGAACACGTCTCCACAACTCTAGAGTCCAGTGGCGGTGCTTTACACCACTGCACTCAATGCTTTGCATTGCACTTGTTGATGTAAGGCTTGGATGGAGCGACGAATTGTGTTCACTGACGATGGTTTTCTGAAGTGTTCCTGAGCCCATGTGATAATATCCGTTACAGAATGATGTCGGTTTTTAATGCAGTGCCTCCTGAGGGATCGAAGGTCACAGGCTTTCAATGTTGGTTTTCTGCCTTGAAGCTTACTTACAGAGATTTCTCCATATTCTCTGAATCTTTTGATGATATTATGGACTGTAGATGATGAAATCCCTAAATTCTTTGCAATTTCACAATAATAATAATAACGTTTATCCATTTGAACATTAAATATCTTGTCTTTATAGTGTATTCAATTGAATATAGGTTGAAAAGGATTTGCAGATCATTGTATTCTGTTTTTTATTTATGTTTTACACAACGTCCCAACTTCATTGGAATTGGGGTTGTACATGGCTGAGTTGTTGTTGTTCCCAGTCACTTCCACTTTGTTATAATACCACTGACAGTTGACTTTGGAATATTTAGTAGTGAGGAAATTTCACGACTGGACAGGTGGCATCTTATCACAGCACCACACTGGAATTCACTGAGCCCCTGAGAGCGACCCATTCTTTCACTAATGTCTGTAGAAGCAGTCTGCAGGCCTGCTGCAGACTAAAACCTAAAACCTGCTTGGCTTTATACACCTGTGGCCATGGAAGTGATTGGAACACCTGAATTCAATGATTTGGATGAGTGAGTGAATACTTTTGGAAATATAATATATTTCTCTGCATGAAACTATTCAGACAGGATTAGTTTTACAAAAAGAGGTGAGGTGATGTAATTTTACCACAGAATGTCTGTAATGTTTATGATTGATTCATACTGGATAAGAAATCTCAGCATAAATGACAGAGAAATGGATGCCTATTCAATTTATACATTTCCTTTAGACCAAAAAGTTCCATATGTTCAAATGCTCAAAAGTAGAAAACAAGCTTGCATTTACTTTACCCAGTTTTGGTCAGAGGTGTAATCCTAAGAAAATGAGTGTGCTATAAATCTGCATACGTCTAGCACACACGATCAACAAACCCATTTAGCACTGACTGCCTGTAGACAGAGAGAAAAATATTTGAATTGGAATGTTTTTAGATATTGAAACTGCAATACTGAAATGCAGGTGTTATACATATAGTCAGCGATGGTGTTGTGAGATTACATTGCAGTGACAGTGGCATTTTTGGAGAACATAAGAAAATGGTTATATCTGAATGTCTAACTGTTTAAAAACTCTTTTTTTAAATCCTGATATCTATGACAGTCCTCATGTTTATATCAATTTCTGAATATTTTGGCTGTATTTCTTTTACAAAACCGCTATTATCCTACTTTATTGCTGAAATGCTGCCAGTTTCACAGAGCTTTTAGCAAACCTCACCCAAAGTTAGCTAACATGTTGTGCTGCTTGTATCCTAGACACTACATTTTAATCACATCATGTATTTTTCACCTCAAGTCATATCGGCATGTCTGTGACTGATTGTCGGAGACTCGTTGTGGTGTATCCACAGATATGGATGAATATGAACCAACCAAAATTGTTTATTGATCATGGAAGTGATCATCACATTGTTTACCATGAAACTCTGTGCTTCTCTCTGATTTGTGATGTGCTTTGTAATAAATATAAGTGGGTATATGCAAAAAATATTTTAGAAGTCAGAAGACAGAAGCAGCCTGGCAAAAAAAACAAATAGTATACAATGTATATGTGTGTATATGACAACCTACACCACTGCTTGTATTTATCCTATCTAAATAGTTGTCTGAAGTGAAGGTAGTATGACTTTATCTTTGTAATTTACAATAAAATCTAAATGTATTCTGTCATTTTACATTTTAATGTTCAGACTGGTACAGGTGGGACTTTTCCTTTGCGAAAAAAGCATGCTAAAAAGCTAAAAGGGTATCTTTTGATTTCATATAATTCAAGGAAATTCAAAATGCACTTTACTGTATTTTTCAAAAAGTATGTTTTTAAAACAATACATTTTAAATTATATTTTATTATGATGAAAAGAAATAGACTTGAATACATTTGTTTAAGCATATTTAATCATATTGAAAGTAATTTCAAATGCATTGTAGTTCAAGTGCATTGCAGTTGCTGTATAACCCAATAAGCATGACATGTCAGTACATTCAGTGTTACATTTATAATGCAGTGTGTAATACAAGTATAATAACAGGCATGGTCACAAATGACATACTTAGTTGTACATAAATACCACAGGTAATGATGTTCTGGATCACAAAGTGGTGCTCCATCACTCCACGGAATGCAGTTCCACTGCTCTACAGCCCAGACCCTTTTCACCCCTCCAGCACTGGTCATAGTGATCTTAGGCTCATGTGCAGCTGCTCCAGAGTACTCTGTTCTATCGCCAATGCTTTTCTAAGTAGGTGTGGTGTGTG
Source organism: Pygocentrus nattereri (assembly GCF_015220715.1). NCBI lineage: Eukaryota > Metazoa > Chordata > Actinopteri > Characiformes > Serrasalmidae > Pygocentrus > Pygocentrus nattereri. The sequence continues at coordinate 23,029,152 of NC_051236.1, forward strand.
TGTGTGTGTGTGTGTGTGTGTGTATGTGGGTAACTGAATGCTTGAGTCAGCAATGTGTGCACCCTAACCCCTTAAATGACCAAAACCTGCTGGTTATTTTTAAAACTTTAGAATAACTTAGGAAAATGGGCCTTCTAACAACTATGCAAGACCAGGGAGACCACCAGAATATAATAAAGAAAATATTTGAAATTGTGCCGTCTGCCACTGGCCGCACTGCCATGATGGACTTAGAAGGTGTGGCCATGCATAGCGGCTCTCGGAAAAACTACTGCTGCTGCTCTTATTGTTGTTGATATTATTAGTGTGCTTACGCTGTTTGGAATAATGGTCACAGAGGAATGTGGGTTCACACTCTTGATGGATATGCTGAGTTCTCATGTGTTACCTTTCCTCTGGGTTTTATGTTGAGTTTATGCTGGGCTCGGTGTTTCTCGGCATTTCTACCTGTTAAAATAAAAGAGCATTCATGTCGACGTCACAGTATAATATTTAGTTGTTGAGGCTTTGGTGGAATTTCCTGTTACTTTCTGCTGCTTACTGGCTGTTTTGAAAAGAGAAATAAGGCCTGTCATTTTAAGAGGTTAAAGAGGTTGAATTCTATAACTCAAAAGAGTATCTGGAAGCTTTTGGACACATAATGGCATCTTGGTGTACCTACATATTTAGAGTAGAGCTGAAATTAAAATATGAAAAACATGCAAAGAAATGTAAATGTGCAGAAAAGAAGTTACAATTTTTTCCACAAAACCACAGAAATTTCAAGTGTACTTATGAAATATATCACATTTTCTGTGATACAGCACAGTGTTTGACAGATACAGACACACCGACTGAGAGAATGTGCGTGTGAGTCTGTGCGTGTGCCTGTAAAGGCTCATTAAACTTGATGCAGGTCTGTCATTGGAAATGGAGATGAGAGACGCTGACAGCTCCCATTCACTGATCTATAAAGGGCAAGGTTCAGCGGATCTTTACATTCTTTATCAGCTGCACTTGTCCAGAGGGAGCAAGGAGTCCAGCAGGGGAAAGAGAGGAGGGCCGAGGGTCAGAGCCAACTCCGTCTCCTCACCGGGACCTCAGAAAATACAATAATGGCAAAGTCAATAACATCTGAGTCGCACCGCTCAATAGCATGACATGCTGGTAGTTTCAGTTATTAAAAGATGAGGCTCTGCTGGCCCCCAAGATATCAATCCATAAGCTGATTGTCTCCCTGAAACAATCAAGCTTTTTTTTTCTACATCTGTCACTAATTTGTGACAGCTAGAAGGAAATAATCTCCCTGCTGTCTGTCAACTTGAATCACTTGCATATCACAAAGGTAGTTCCCTTTTGTCTAAGATGTCGACAGTGCCTTTGAGTGCATGTCTCCATAAGAAGCTCCCTGAGTTTAAATGCACTTCGACCTTCTGGAACAAAATTGGCACTTTTTTTTTTACATCAACTACTTTAAATGTCTATGCAGAATATCCAGCAACACTGACAGTGATGGATGATGACTGGAAGGGTTTAATAATATGTAGGCACTTCATGCTTTTACTGCTCACATAATCAGCCAGGTCTGCAGGACCCTCGAGACAGCCGTATTCTTCCTGGAATGAATTTAACTCACCACTGTCATCCATCAAGTCATCCATCCACCCTAATGCTGATTATAATCAAATAACCTGATTATCTTGATTAGTCATTACATCATCATCTCTCTCTCTCTCTCTTTCTCTTCATTATGACTCAGATCACAAAGTTGTACCTGCGTGTCAAAAGCACCACCTTCACTTTGTTCAGGGAAAAAAAATAAAAGAAAAAGAGAAAGCATGAACATTTCCCATGTCCTCTTCCTTCTGTTCTTTCTGACTAGAGCAAAGCCTCCTTGATCTCTGATTAAATATTGACTTTGTCTCAGCTCATGGAATTCTACCCGCTGCCTAGCAGATCTGCCAATGCGCGGCCCTTATAAGGTTGTGTACGGCACAGGGGCAGTGTGGAGCTGCTTTTGGGCCAAGAAACTCCATGATTGCATAGGGTTTGGATAGTGGACCTGTCACATGACCCACTGAAGCCCCACTATGGCTGGCTCAAGAACAAACTCTTCCAGTTTTCTGAGGAGAGATAGAAGCTACAGCAACAATAAAAGAACGAAATATTGGGCCCATTGTTTTGAGAGTTTCTATACAAATGCCTGCAAAAACATCCCTCCATCAAACCAGCATGATATAAATACATAAATGTAAATGTTATCACCTTCTTAATTTTAATTTGAACAGTCTGTTTAAAGCAGTTGGTAACTGAAGCGGTTCACAAATCTAGCACCATGTAAATCACAGCATATACAGAAATGTCTGATGATTATAACAAAACAAATGCTGTGAAAATCAATTGTGTAATAATGAAGTTATAGTCAATTATAATGAGAACTCATATCTCAGTATTTTTTTTTATAGAATTTAAGGACAGAAGTTTTATAATTAGGACTTTTAAAGCTGCCCAAGTTTTCAAATTGAATTATGCCAAATTGTTTTATTTACAATTTACCTAACTTTATTTACAAACTTACCTAATCTGTATATGTAATACTGAACAGTCACACTGCCTGACAGTTATGTAAATGGCATAAATGCCTGAAATGAATTTCATTTTGATGCTTTTTTTGTATTGCAGAATGACATGAAATACATCATGTCTCTATTAAGTTATTTTACAGAAAAAATACACTCAGCTAATATGCATGTAATATGTAGGCCAATGGAAATGTACACCCCTCCAGTTAGCACTGCATATTTGAATCATCTCACACTGTATGGATGTATGAAGGCACAAAACATTTTTGAACCACTTCAACCAATCATAACACGACACCTGGGTTACATTTTGTCTGTCTGAATTGTTTGTTAACTAATGCAACGATAAGGAAATAGTGGCTCTATTTGTGTAACATCAGCTCTCACTTCAGTTCATGAGTGTTTGACAAACAGTGACCGTGGTGACAAGTATTAGAGTATAATGTCTGTTGCTTAAGTTGTAGGTTAAGTTGCAAGAAATGTGGCATATGTTTCATCCTGCAGCGCTGGAATTTCACTATGATGTTTGGAGACAGAGAACCCTTAAGCCTGGTATCCTGGAAACGTGCATCTTGATGAGGATGCATCTTGATTTATTGCCTCGCACACACTGTTTATTTGCCAGAGATGATTCGGGCGGGTCGCTGTTCCCTGCAGGCTGTACTGTGAGTGGGAGTGACTGGGAGACTACATTGGCAGGTGTCATCTGTTTGACCACTCTGCTATCCCAAGGCCCCATTAATCATGGCTACGAGTGGAAAGAAAAACATCTTCCAGGCCCAGGCAGATAATGCTAATCATCTGGGCACATTTCTCATCTTAACTATTCACAGCAAGGTTTTTCCACCGCCAGCCAGACAGCCTTCAGGAAAGGTCTTGCTTGAAACGATGGACAAGACATAGGGCCCGGTGTACCGGGCCTGTCACAAACAAGGCCTGAGCGCAGACGAATGTATTCAGAAAGAAGGAAAGAGTTGCTAACGGATTATGTCTGGACTCAAACTTCACTCACAACTCTCATTTCAAAGTCAGGAACTAACATAAAGTGCAGGCGCAGACTGACATCAGTGAAATGCTAACGCCTAAAATAAAACGCCTTCCTGTAGCTAAGCCTGTGCTGCTGAGGCCTTCTCTGGGCATTACTTGCAAAGCATTTTTGAGTCCACTGCTGGCACAGTTTCCCCTCAGTAAACTTTCCCTATTGCTGACAAGTAATGTACTGCTTTTGACCTTACCGTTCAAGCACAGGATTAGTGTATATATATCCAAATACAAGTACACACAAACGCACGCTAACACTGCACAAACTGGAGCTGCAGACACGGAAGTGGTCAAGCTCACAATTCACTAAATAGAGCGGGAAGGAGAAGGTAAAGAGAAGAACGGCACAGGAGGGGGAAGGAGGATGTTGCTGTTGGCTGAAGGAAAGGGTGCAGAAGAAACGGAGATGGTGGGAGGAGGGGAAACAAGTGGAGAGGTACAGTCTGCACAAACCTGGCTAGGAACAGCAGCAGAGCCTGAAAAATAAAGCATTTGTTTTTTAATCAGCAGTGACTGTTTAAAGAACTGTGGACAAACATAATCAAAGCCAACCTCTTTTGATAAACCAGCAGTGAAAGCTTAAGAGCCTTAAAAATCTTTTCAAACTAGAGTAATTACCATGATTTTGCCATGCTGTTGAAATGTACCTACACTCTTAAAAATACAGGTGGCGCTAAGGGTTCTTTGAGCGCTGCCATAGAAGAACCACTTTGGTTCCAAAAAGAGTGCAAAGAACCTTTTCAAGGTATAAAGAATCTTTACATAATACATAGCTCTTGTGTTTTATGGGTATACATAGAGGCTTTAGATTATGTTTTCTTTAAACTTTAAAAGGTTCTTCACACTCGCATATCTCCACTGAAAGTACTCAAAGAAACCTTCCTGGCATGTTTACTTTTAAGAGTGAAATTGCATAGTTAGTTAAGGTGTGAACTGCATTTACATTTAGTTTACAACACCAAAAGAGTTGGGACGCTGTGCATAATGTAAATAAAACCAAAATGCAATGATGTGCAAATCATTTAAATCCTATATTCATTGAGAATAGTACAATCTATGAAAAGTTGAAACTAAGAAACTATTATTTTTGAAAAATTTATGCATATTTTAAATTTGATGCCAACAACATGTTCCAAACAAAAATTGACATGGGGCAACAAAAGGCTGATTAAGTTGTGTACTGCTAAAAAACACCTGGAGTTTAATTGGTAACAGGTCAGTAAAATGTTTGGGTATAAAAAGAACATCCCAGAGAGGCAGAGAACAACGTTTCAAGAACAACATTTCTCAATTTAAAATAGCAAAAGACTTTTGCATTTTATCATCAACAGTACATAATAACATTAAAAGATTCAGAGAATCAAGAGAAATGTATTCAAGGGACAAGGCTGAAAACCAGTATTTTCTGGCTGTAATTCTGTAATGAAAATCACTGCATGGGCTAAGGAAACACCATCTATGAAAACAGTTTGTCGCTGCATCCACAAATGCAAGTTAAAACTCTAAAATTCAAGAAACTATATATAAACAGGATCCAGAAACACCGCTACCTTCTCTGGGCTCGAGCTCATTTAAAACGGACTGAGGCAAAGGGGAAAAATGTCCTGTGGTCTGACAAATCAAAATTTGAAATTCTTTTTGAAAATCATGGACACTGTGTCCTCTGGGCTAAAGACCTCTCAGCTTTTTATCAGTGTACTGTTCAAAAGCCAGTATTAATAATGCTATAGGGGTGCATTAGTGCACATCTGTGAGGATATCATTAATGCTGAACGACAGATACATGTTTTGGCAACATCTGCTTCCATTCAGATGAAGTCTTTTGCAAGGAAGGGCTTACTTATTTCAGTAAGACGATGCCAAGCCACATTCTGCATGTATTACAACAGAACGGCTTCACATCAAAGTCCAGGCACTAAATTGGCCTACATACAGTCCAGATCTGTCACCCACTGAAAACATTTGGCGCATTATGAAATAAAAAATATGACAAAGGAGACCCCGAACTGTTGAGTAGCTGAAATCCCATATCAAACAATAATGGGAAAACATTTCACTTTCAAAACTGCAGCAAGTGGTCCTCCGCAATTCCTAAATACTTACAGAATGCTGTTAAAAGGTGATGCAGCAGGTAAACATGCCCCTGTGCCAACTTTTTTGTTATGTGTTGTTGGCATCAAATTCAAAATGATGAATTTGATATGTTGTCTTTGTAGTATTTGTAGTATATGGTTTACATTTTTTGCAGATCATTGCATTCTTTTTTTATTTACATTCTGCACAGCATCCTAACTTTTTTGGAAATAAGATTGTACATTCTGACAGTGTGCTTTTTTCTGCTTGTTTAGATGTAAAGAAATTGCAAAAATGTGAAAAAGATTACGTTTTCTTACCAAATTGGTCCCACTCATTGTAAATCAAAACATGATTGGTTGATTCTGCTGTCAGTTCCGAATTATTAATAATTATCACTACTGAAACAATTGGTAAAGTTTTGATAGTGTTATGATTATTTTGGTAGTGAGAAAATAGAATGTTAAATAATTTGTTTTACAATTCCAGTGAAGTTGGGACGTGGTGTAAAACAAATAAAAACAGAATACAATGATTTGCAAATCCTTTTCAACCTATATTCAATTGAATACACTACAAAGACAAGATATTTAATGTTAAAACGGATAAACTTTGTTGTTTTTTGCAAATATTCACTAATTTTCAATTTGATGCCTGCAACACGTTCCAAAAAAGTTGGGACAGGGCATGTTTACCACTGTGTTACATCACCTTTCCTTTTAACAACACTCAACAAGTGTTTGGGAACTAAGGACACTAATTGTTGAAGCTTTAAAGGTGAAATTCTTTCCCATTCTTGCTTGATGTACAACTTCAGTTGCTCAACAGTCCGGGGTCTCTGTTGTTGTATTTTGCGCTTCATAAAGTGCCACACATTTTCAATGGGAGACAGGTCTGGACTGCAGGCAGGCCAGTCTAGTACCACTCTTTTACTACGAAGCCACGCTGTTGTATCACGTGCAGAATGTGGCTTGGCATTGTCTTGCTGAAATAAGCAGGACGTCCCTGAAAAAGACGTTGCTTGGATGGCAGCATATGTTGCTCCAAAACCTGTATGTACCTTTCAGCATTAATGGTGCCTTCACAGATGTGCAAGTTACCCATGCCATGGGCACTAACACACCCCCATACCATCAGAGATGCTGGCTTTTGAAGTTTGCGCTGATAACAATCCAGACAGTCTTTGGCCCAGAGAGCACGATGTCCATGATTTCCAAAAACAATTTGAAATGTGTGAATTTCAAAGTTGGTTTTCTGCCTTGCCACTTACTTGCAGAGATTTCTCCAGAATCTTTTGATGATATTATGGACTGTAGATGATCAAATCCCTAAATTCCTTGCAATTGCACATTGAGAAACATTGTTCTTAAACTGTTGGACTATTTGATCACGCAGTTGTTCACAAAGTGGTGAACCTCGCCCCATCCTTGCTTGTGAATGACTGAACCTTTCAGGGATGCTCCATTTATATCCAATCATGACACTCACCTGTTTCCAATTAACCTGTTCACCTGTGGAATGTTCCAAACAGCATTCCTCAACTTTCCCAGTCTTTTGTTGCCCCTGTCCCAACTTCTTTGGAACATGTTGCAGGCATATTATTCAAAATGAGTGAATATTTTCAAAACACAAAGTTTATCCGTTTGAACATTAAATATCTTGTCTTTGTAGTGTATTCAATTGAATATAGTTTGAAAAGGATTTGCAGATCATCGTATTCTGTTTTTATTTATGTTTTACACAACGTCCCAACTTCATTGGAATTGGGGTTGTAATAAAATAAACTTATTTAAGCTGTAAGGTCACCCAAAGTAAAAGATTTTAGTCTAAAGTCCAAGTCAGTTATATTTTCAGCTCTGAAATTGAACTAGTTCAGATAAATGATTGATATGTTCTATTCTTTCAGCATTTCCGCAGTTGTTAGGAATCAGGTAAATAGCCAGGTTTAGATGCACTGCTCTACCTGTTACTGTAGCAAGAGCACACTTTTAGGTGTGACAGTGTTTTGGGTGGGGAACATGTGTATGTGTATGTGTGTGTGTGTACACATGAAGGTGGGCTAAAATTACAGGATATGCGGTCAGGCAACTAAAAAAATCTGCAAGGTAATGTTTATAAAAATAGCAATGACCTACAGGTCCCTTTCAATGGCCTCCTTCTAACCCCATGTCTATTACTGCCCTGTGATGTAGCTTTGTGGTGGAGTGGGCAGCTTGTGAATGAGCGGCAGTGTTCTGCAGGCCAGGAGGGGTGTCTGCTGCTCTAACGGCTGCGCTCCTCCACCCTCAGCTTGTGTCAAAGAAACTCCAGCGGATTTGTCTAAGCTGTGGCCTTGTGTTTTGACGCTTTGGCCCAGACCACATGTTTGGGAAAAGCTCTGGTTCCCGCAGTCACCTGAAACGGTCCGGAAAGCGGCAGTGATATGAGAACTTTTAAGCAGATGCCAGGCTCCAGTTTTAGCACTATAATGAATTTAATGTTTATATAATGTTCATATTGTTCTGTATGCACTGTACGCTGGCCACAGTGCAGCAGTGTGAGAGAGCAAGTGAGGAGATTATCTCAGTCACTCAATAACTCCCACTTACTACTTGTGTGAAGCAGCAGCAGAGTACAGGCAGAGCGGGGTAGTAGAGAGGCCTAAATTCACACTCAGGTAAAAGTATTGATACTTGGGTAAAATAATGACTCAAGTAAAAATAAAAAAGACGCACAAAAGTACTGAGTCAACAAAAAATACTGAAGTAATGAGTAATTTAAAGAACCACAGTGAAATGGCATTTGTCAGCCAAGGTACTGAAGTGGCTCTATTCTTCTGTTTTTGATATTCTTTTGGTCTAAAAGGAAATGATAAACTTCAGAAGTCAGATTTATGACCAATCACATACCAGGATAGATGCTGTCACCAACAAAACTTTTTAATTTTACAATGTTTTGTTGGTGACAGCATCTATCCTGGTATGTGATTGGTCATAAATCTGACTTCTGAAGTTTATCATTTCCTTTTAGACCAAAAGAATATAAAAAAGAATTAGTAACTACATATGAATGGCCAGAATGTAAGTGGGTAATAACTGGATTCCTTTAGTCATTAACATATAAGTATAAGAAGAAGTATAATGGCTTAGAACGAATCCATCAATATTTTATTTGAGTACATGTACTTGAGTGCTGAACTAGTTATTACCCACTTTTGAGTACAGTGAAGTGTGCTTGTAGGATAAAACTACTTAAGCAGACCTAATCAGAGAATGCAATCATTACCTTTGACAATAAAGTCTTTATTTACTACCTTCAAACTCGGTGTGTTTCTCCATATAAAACATATTTTACTGCTGATAATTGTACAAAACAATTGCATTAAGAAGGCTCTACTTTACAACTTTATAGTGTTGTACTAATTAGTAGAAAATTCTAAAAGGAAGAAATGTAAATGTAGATGGAAGGGGTAAATGATGAGCAGAGCTGTGAATGATTCCATAATAACTGAGAAAGCTGTGCAACAGTGAGAATTAAAATATAATAAAATTCAGAATGCCTTGAATTTGAAAATTTTTTATTTTTGGGTATTAAATATGGTTATGTTTTTTTTTTAATACTTGAAAAAATGGACTAAAACATCTTAGAATGAGTTCTTCTAGGTTCTTCTAGCGTCAAGCTTATAGTGTTTCAATATACATTGAATGATATAGTCAGCCAGTCATGTGGCAGCAGCATGATGCAGACACAGGCCAGCAGCTTCAGACCATGTTCACATCAACCATCATAATAAGGAAAAAAACATGATCTCAGTGACTTTGACCATGACAGCATTGTTGGCGCCGATCTCTGATTTTCATACAGTTTCATCTAGTGAGCAGCAACTGAATGCCTGGTGAAGAGAGATGTCAGTGGAGAGACTGGTTTGACAGAAAGGCTTTGATAGCTCAGATAACCACTCTGTACAACTGAGGTGAGCAGAAAAGCATCTCAGACTGCCCAACACATTGAACCTTGAGGAGGATGGGCTACAACAGAAGAGGACCACATCAGGTTCCACTTCTGTCAGCCAAGAAAAAAAGCTGAGGCTACAGTGCGCACAAGATCACCAAACCTGGACAGTTGAAGACTGGAAAAATGTAGCCTTGTCTGATGAATCTTGATTTCTGCTGAGGTACACAGGTGGTAGTGCTAGAATTTGGCACCAACAGCCATGAACCCAACTTGCCTTGTATCAACAGTCCAGGCTGGTGGTGGTGGTGTAATCATGTGGGGAATGTTTTCTTGGCACACTTTGGGCCCATTAATACTAATCAATCATTGATTGAATGCCACAGCCTATTTAACTATTGTTGCTGAACATGCATATCACTTCATGGCCACAGTTCGCCATCTTCTAAAGGCTATGTCCAGCATGATGATGCACCATGTCACAAAGCAAAAGTCATTTCAAACTGGTTTTATGTACATGAAAATGAGTTCAGTGTTCTTCAGTGGCCTTCACTGGATCTGAACCCAATGGAACACTTGTGGGATGTGGTAGAATAAGAGATTTAGAGCATGGAAATGCACCTGAAAAATCTGCAGGAATTACATGATGCAATCATGTCAACATGAACCAGAATTTCAAAGGAATGCTTCCAACATTCTGTGGAATCCATGCCAGACAGAACAGTTTTGAGAGCAAAGGGAGGGCCAACTCAGCATTAGTGTAGTGTTCCTAAATAAAGACAAGAGTTTCAAAACTAATTGCTGGTAGTGTATATAATTCATTAAAACAAAGACATGATTTAAAAAATATACATACATAGAATGTTAATTTGCCTCTTAAGCTACAAACATATTGTTCAGTTTTTAATCTTAAGACTTACCATTCAGTCACTATAGATGATCTGGAAACGTCTTTTAAGTTATGATGTTAGGAGTAGTTTTAAGAGTGAGGAACTGAAGCCAGCTGTCCTTAACATTTAGTAAAAATCTTGTGATGAATGATCTAATAGATATTATCCAAAATCAAGTGGAATCATTCTTGTTGCATTGACATTCTGTTATTTGTATTAGAATGTAATATATGTACTATATTAAACTGCACCATGTTTACTATATTGTTTTTATATATAATAAATGTTACATAAGCTTGAGGTCAAAATAACATTTATTTTTCCAAAATTACAAATGTTCCCCTTTATGATCCAGAGAGTCCTTAGGAAATGTCATAAGATGAAATCACACATTTCCTCTTTGCTAGTACACTAGGAAAAGCTTAGGTCACTCTCCTCTGGCCTTCAGAGAGCTTTCCTTTGGGGAAGTTTTGCCTATGAGGCCCGATGAAGGACATCTTTTAAAAGTGCACGTTTGACCATGACACTAATTAAATAACAGAAAGGGAAAATGCCATGAAGGAATGGAACACTAAACAGGGGCAGAGCTAGAAAAACAGAGCAGTTCAGGAGGGAAAATTACTCCAAATAGGCTCACGTGAGTGGTGGAAAAGTGTGGCTTTGCGGTGGAAATATACAACGTAACACAACTCCACTTCACCCCCTTTTTTCACTACTTACCCCTGCTTGAGGTCAGACAAACCAAAACATGGTAGATATGGAGGACATACAAAAGAAAGAAAGAAGAGTACTGCGTGTTTTTGATCGGAAGAGAGTTGAAGTGTGTAATGAGGGATAAATGGCATGGCATCAGACTGAAGCATCCAAAATACACTTTGAATGATGAAAACATTTGCTGATTTATTCGTTTCAGCCCACTGAGCCCAATTAATCTGTCTTCCCAGTGAGGAACCAGCAGGCCTTTCTAGACCTTCAGAGAAGCCACAGTGATTTCAGGGATCTAAAAAAATACACATCTGTATATTTTATTGAACAGAATCATCATACTTGTTGTATTTAAACTCTGCAGTTTTGTAATAAGACCCTTACTCCATTTGAAGTTTTAGCCTTCTAGATAGGTCAGATATGTGACTGACTGTGAATACAATTGATAACCTCACAAGTGTTTTTCAGTCTGTTGTTAGAAATGGAAAACAGCAGCAGCTCAACACCTCTGAAAAAGTGTTACATACAAGGAAATATTGGTGCAGGCGTAACCAAAATCTAAATGTCTTTGATAAACTTCATCATCTAAACCTAATCTAGAACTGCCAGAAATGTTATTATCATATAGGTTTTGGGGGTTTAAACCTTGTTTTGACACAATATACAGAAGTAAAAGTCTTGCTGTAATAGTCATAGTTTGCCAGTGGTTGTCTCTACTTCATGTAACAGAAGAAGAAAAAGCGTCTCTTTTCTATCATTACATGGCAAATTTACATTTGTACTGTCGCTAGGTTTCTATTCCTTCCATAAAGCAGGAATTATGTAGTCACCTTTATAAAATGCTGACATTTAGCTTTTCGGATTACATAAGGACAGTTAACTGAGTTTGGATGCATTCATACACTGTGCATACTTGCACAATACAGTATATAGTTTTGAAAGTTGTACTTTGTAAGTTTCTCTTGGCAGTAAATGTAAATGTAAGCACATAGTGGAGTACACTGGACAGACAGTAGCTGTGTGTGACTATCACTGGTTCTTTGTCAACTCCTTCTCCAACTCCATTTCTCTATCTAATCATGTACCCCAGCCCAACCAGCAACACTGCCACTCCCTGCATACACTAATTATAGCTGTGCACTCACACAAACAAACACACACACCCAGAGCCCACTATAATGTTTGTGCTTTCTGAGGATTAGGGGAAAAGTTGGACTTCGATGTGTATTATTATACCCTCCAATTAGCAGAGTTATGAAAATGGAGAGCACAAAAAAGAGTGAAAAAGAGAAAGAGAGAGAGAGAGAGAGAGGGTGGGGGGACAGAAATAGAGGGGTGAGGACAAAAAAGAAAGAGAAAGACAGCCAGACGGTGAGAAAGAGAATATGAAATAGAACGAGAGGAAGGGAGAGAGAAAGAGACAGACAGACAGAGAGAGAGAGAGAGAGAATGAAAATAGTACAGAAATACAAAAAGCTCCTGTGTCTGGTGCTGGATGTGTCACTGGCTGCACATCTTTGGATGGGCCCACTCTCTGCCTTAGGCCAGCAGGCGAGAGAGGATTGTGGGAGCGACTGAAAGAGTCCATAGAGGAGTGGAGAGTGTCTGTGCTGACTGGAGCCAGAGCCCATTGAGGAGTTCAGCTGACCCCCACACATTCAGCATGACCAGCACTGCTGCCCTTATCACACACCCGGGTCACGCCAACACCTGATACCAACACAATGGACCTCTCAGTGCTGCCCAGACTGGGCCGTGCTTGTGTGTGAGAGAGTGAGTCTCTCTCTCTCAGTATGAGTGTTAGCTGAAAAGGGTAACTTTGCCTTTTTAAAGGGTACGTGCAGTTAGTTTGCGCTGAGGGATCCCAGTGTTCCGTATTCAGTGAGGCGTGATTTCACTCTAGGCCTAGTGAAGATGACTAAGCAAAAAAAAAAACAAAAAAACGAAAGGCCCTCCTCCTGACACAGGGCTGATTAATTCAGGTCCTTAACAGCTCAGGCAATTAAAATGTAAACAAACTCAACAGGCCTGGACAAATGAGCTGTTTGTAGCCTGACCTTACATGATGAAATTTCACATTGTTACTTGAAACTTATGTGAAATCAAGATAGATTTGTGGTGCATGCTGCAAGTCACCTGAAACTGTTTGAAATTGTTATGTCTTACAAAATTACAAAAGATCAGACATGGTAGTGTTTTAATTGAATTATAAGCTGCACTTATTTTATTGTACTGCACTCTGTATTGTAGTTTATTATATTGTATCTTATTGTTAGTGTATTGCATTGAATGGCACAGAGTTCTGCGTTCAACTCTGTTTCTTTTTCTCTTGGTGTCTGCAGTGACATATTTGTCTCTAGCAGTATCTGAGCTCAGGACTGTCTTTTTCTCTAAGCTATTGGTAATTAGCAAAGATACTTTCTCTAGATTGACAAAGCACTTCTTGTAAGTCGCTCTGGATAAGAGCATCTGCTAAATGCTGTAAATGTAAATGTAATACTGAAAGGCAAAAAAACTCTCAGGGGCTTCTAGGCCTTGGCCTAATCATTGCTGGGGTCTAAATATATGTGTCTTTAATTTTTAGAATTTTTTTATTTAACAGAATCATGAGTCTTGTTGTCTTTTTGGTTGGAAACAAAAGGGTTAAAAATTGACCTCTGAAATGGTTCAATTAAGAGCCAAAGAGACTAAATTAAGGTTTGGGAGTAGCCGAATCCCATTGAGATGCTGTGGCAAGACCTCAAACAAGAAATTAATGCTCAAAAACCCAATGTAGCAGGATTAAAGCAATTTTTGCGTTTGATTGTAGTTGTTACTGCCAAAGTTTGGCACAATCACTTATTAGATTTAGAATGACTCGGTGATTCTAAATAAAATGATCATTTAAAAGCTTCATTTTGTGTTTATTTGTGTTGTCTTTATCATATATTAAAATTAGTTGGATGATCAGAAACATTTAAATTTGACAAATCAGAAAAAATAAAAGCAGATGAGGGACAAAATATTTTTCACACAGCACTGCATATATTTATGCAAAAAAATTAAAGCATGAGACAGAACATGTTATTGTGAACAACATTATGACTGAATCAATAATGGCACAAGCTGACGGGAATTACTGTGGATCATCACAGCATCAAGAGCCTCCAGTTGCTTTTATGCAACAGTTCAACAAAATAAAGAGAAACATTAAGCAAAGAAGTCCCAAACATTGTATACAATGTGCTTTAATATCAGCAATTCCTTCCTCCTTTTGTGTTATGGACAGAGACATTAAAAAGGGGGTAGTCATGGGCTGGAGGTTAGGAAACCAGGCCCGTGACCAGAAGGTTGCCGGTTCGAACCCCTTGGCTGACAGCCCATGACTGAAGTGCCCTTGAGCAAGGCACCTAACCCCCAATTGCTTCCTGGGTGCCGTGGATGGGGCTGCCCACTGCTCTGGGCAAGTGTGCTCACTGCCCCTAGTGTGTGTGTGTGTGTGTGTGTGTGTGTTCACTAGCGTGCATGTATGTGGGTGCTTCACTGCACAGATGGGTTAAATGCAGAGGTCTAATTTCACAGTGACAAATGTTTGTAAATTCTATTCTTCTGTCGCAATATCAGGTCCAGCTTTTCAATATTTGCCAGATTAACCTAAATGTTGTTTTATTCCAAGCAGCCTGTAAAACATTGCACAGCCCATCTTGTTTGCCAAACTGCATTCTGTTAGTATCTGGCTATCTCCAGTCTGTTTAGCTGTTCTGTCACAGCAGCTGGCCAAAAAGCTTTCTTAGAGGAAACAACAGGTTTGGGGTTTAATGCAGGCCTGACCAAATGGGCTGCATGTCAGATGTTAACATTTAGAAGTTTATGGATTGTATAAATTTTGTTTTTATATGCAAAAGTAGATAGTAGCAGTCAGCTTCAGTGTAAAGTGAGTTATTATTTATATTATTTAACTAAAGTTGCTCAGTAGAATGAAACTGACATTGTGGACAGTTATTGTGGGTCAAACTCTCTCAACCAATCAGATTATGATGTTGGAACAAAGTGTTGTATTACATGCCTACATCACAAAAGAGTCTCTCTCCACACTATTACAATTTGCAACTGAAATTTAGTGCACTATGAAGTAAAGACCTCATATACACCTTTAAGCAATTTTTGACCACCTGGTGCAGTAGCTTGATGAAAAGGGAAAAGCTATTTACAGGAAAAGCTTCCATTTCTGATTAGCCTGGACCAGATGCAGGGCCTGAGGATGAGGGGTCATGCGGCTGGTTATCATTATCTTTATTAGGTTATTGATGGTTGATATCATCACAGAGCTATTGATGGTTCTGCTAAAATGACTTCAAAATAGCTGTTTATTTTTTTAAAGTAAGTGTCTTTTTCTCCTTATGCTCTAGTGTAGATTCCTTAATTCTATTGGTGAGTAGCTGGTAGCTGAAGGGACCATATTTTGGGAAGTGGTTCGTGCTGGATGTGTTCTGATTCATGTGGTGCACAAAGAGAATAAACAGTATGGGCTGAATTACAGTACACTTCCATGTCAGAGAGATGTTTACAGTAGCCTAATGTGATCTCCTCAGGCAATGACCGTCCTGCCAAGACACACACAGAGTGGTCAGATCCAGACAATATAGTTGTGCAAGTACACATGCGAGTAAACTTAGTTATTAAAAGCATAGGCTCTCATGCACATATGATACAATGCACACTGACACCACATACAAGCACATGAAGAGAACGATCACACATAAATTGCTTACACACACTCACTCACTCACACACACACACACACACACACACACACACACACACACACACACACACACACACACACACACACACACACACACACACAGAGCACAGGCCTCTGATCATTAATCACCTGAAAATGTCTCTATTTCTATTTTCCACTGCCGTGAGAAGCAGCTCCAGACTCCTGGAGAGGCTCAAACTATTTTCCCCTCCGTGCTCTTCCAACTTTCCTTCTCCAGCCCCAGCCTCTGCCCCCCTTTCTCCTGCTTTCTCATTCACTCTTCAGCCTGTTCAGCTCTCATTCAGCTCCAGCTGGCTCAGTGCGGACTACCCTCTTCATCCCAGCTCAGATTCACACCCATACTCACCAACACATATATTTTTTTTGCAATCTATTTTTTATATCTTGTCAGGGCACTGGGCTATCTATAGGTTCGCATAGTTTAAGTTTGACAGATGGTCTTCACATTGTATGAAAATGTTATGACGAGTGGATCCATAGAAACTGCGTGGAATAAAATCTCCTTACATTAGCTTACATTAAAAGTTAACATTTTTGCAGTCCCCTGTAGAGCTGTTGTGTGTCTGTGTGTGTGTATATATATGTGTGTCTGAGACCACAGTGAAAACAACAGGAAATTTTACAATTGAGAAGTTATGAGAAATAAAATGAAGAAGAAATATTCAAGATTCTGCACTATTTCTAAGCCACTATTCAAATTTAATACATTTCCAAAGAGTCTTCCTCAGAAGCTTTTACATAAAGGTATGGAGTCCAAGACCGAATTTTATATCGTTTACAGAGAACCTAAGTCAATTATTTCAACATAATTCCTATTTATTTGCTGAATTTAACATATTGTGAAAAAAAACAGAAAATGTGGCCTTGCCAAAAGTTGTACTACATTTGAATGTTTTATATTGTTACTGTGAAAGTATTCTTTCCAGTTTTTCTACATAAGCAAGAGTTTTCCATCCTGAAGCCATATGAAAACAAATACACACAGACACACACACACACACACACACACAATGAGTGCCAACACACTGTGTGAACAGCTGTTGATTTTGCACGTCTGGGCTAATAAACACATTTGTCTATTGTCGGGAAAAGCGCTTATGGTGTTCATTTAGATTATGATTAGTTCATGGTTTATGATTTCAAGAATGCTGGCCACTGGTGGACACCCAAAAAAAAAAAACAACAGCATAAAATCATCCCACCCCTTCGTCCCCACTACAAAAAAAGATACCTAGAAGTGTAACACCATGTTAATTTTTAATGGTATTTTAGTCCTTCTTTTGACAGTTTGAATGACTCAGCAGTGACACTGTTTGGCCAAGCAAAAGCACAAGAACTATACTCCACTATGAATGGATTTAATAAAAAAAAGAAAAAAAACTTTTCTAAGCACTATTATAAAACAAAAATCCCAAGCATGAGCCAACTTGTTAGTAATTTTAAAAGCATTCAACTTTTCAGACATCTGGTTCTGACACTATATTGCCAAAAGTATTTGCTCATCTGCCTTCACATGCATATGAACTTGAGTGACATCCTGTTCTTAATCCATAGTGTTTAATATGATGACAGCCCACCCTTTGCAGCTATAACAGCTCCAACTCTTCTGGAAAGGCTTTCCACAAGTTTTAGGAGTGTGTTTATGGGAAGTTTTGACCATTCTTACAGAAGTGCATTTGTGAGATCAAACACTGATGTTGGACGAGAAGGCCTGGCTCTCAGTCTCCGCTCTAATTCATCCCACAAGCGTTCTATTGGGTTGAGGTCAGGACTCTGTGCAGGCCAGTCAAGGTCTTCCTTGGCACAATGCAGTCAGACAATTACCGTTCTCCTGGCAACCACCAAACCAAGACTTGTCCATCATATTGCCAGATGGAGAAGTGTGATTTGTCTCTCCAGAGAACACGTCTTCACTGTTTTAGAGTCCAGTGGCAGTGCTTTACACCACTGTATTCGACGCATTGTGCTTAGTGATGTAAGGCTTGGATGTAGCTGCTCGGCCATGGAAACCCATTCCATGAAGCTCTCTATGCTGTTCTTGAGGCCACATGAAGTTTGGAGGTCTGTAGTGATTGACTCTCCGGAAAGTTGGTGACCTCTGCGCACTACGTGCCTCAGAATCCGCTGACCCCACTCTGTCATTTTTTGTGGCCCACCATTTCGTGGCTGAGTTGCTGTCATTCCCAGTCACTTCCACTTTGTTATAATACCACTGACAGTTGACTGTGGAATATTTAGTAGTCAGGAAATTTCACGACTGGACTTGCACAGGTGGCATCCAATCACGGTATCACGCTGGAATTCACTGAGCTCCTGAGAGCGACCCATTCTTTCTTAAATGTTTGTAGAAGCAGTCTGCAGGCTTAGGTGCTTGGTTTTATATGCCTGTGGCCATGAAAGTGAGTGGAACACCTGAATTCAATGATTTGGATGGGTGACTGAATACTTTTGGCAATATAGTGTATCACTGTGAACAAATATGACTTGGTTAGTTTCTCTAGAAACTCTAGAACTGAGAGTTTCATATTAAACCACTCTGAATGTTTGCATCTTAATGATGGAATTATGCTGAAATTTTGAAAGATCAGTGGAATTCCCAATAGCATTCTATTAGAAGTTCAATAAGCTCAAAATTTTGAGGCAGTCAAATATTTGAAAATACATTTTGAAGTTTGTATTTGTAATGTTCAGTTATTTCAGTGGCAGAATTTGCATCCTGCGTGTACTGATGTCAGTATTAACTGTGCTCTTATTGGAAAGAATTGAGCCTGCACTGCTTTGTCAGTTTCTATGCAAATGTCAGTAATGGATCACCAGGAGGGGCTAGACCTCCACACATGAGCACCCACAGTTCTGTCTCTTTTCTTTCTCTCTTCCTTTTCCCTCTCTGCCTCCAGGTTGTGCAATGCACAAACTGCTGCCAAGCAGAAAAACCATCCTCCCTCGGTCTGCTTAGCACAAGTGTGTGTGAGAGAGAGAGAGAGGGAGAGAGAAAGAGAGAAAGAGAGAAAGAGAGAGAGATAGGGAGATAGAGAGAGAGAGAGGGAGAGAGAAGGAGAGACAGAGAGACTGTGTGTCTGTGTAAGAAAGAGAGAGGGTGAGCCAGAGACAGCCAGTACCCCACCATTTCGCGCGCACGCCATTGGCTGCGTGGCGAGCAGCAGGTGTCCTATCAGAGTAAGTGAGCTGTGTGTTTAGTAAGGATTAGGCGAGTGGGGCTAGGGATGTTCCCAGGGAAGATCCATTCAAATCCGGGCCAGTGGATTAGCTTTCCCTCTGCTCTGCCATGTAGTGCACCAGGGCTCTGGTCTCGGCCCATTGCATTTCCTCTATTTTCCTAGGGTTAAGAGGCCAAAGCTGGGGGCAGCTTGTTCAACACGCCCCTGCTTAGCATCCATAGCCTGAGTCAGGTTTGTACTGACAGTATTAGTGAGATCGAGGGTACATTAGGACAAGGAGAGCTGTCCGTGTGTTACTCTAGAGTTGGGTAACTGGGTAAAATAGAAGGAGATGGTGGAGAGCAGTGGCAAGATGCTAAAGGATGGAAGACAGAAGGTTTAAGGCTAAAGTTATTACTGATGTCAAAGATGAAATGGTAAAAGGTTGGGTCTAATGGCCTCATTGTACTTGCGCAATGATGAAAAAGGCAATCATTCATGTGGACACGTGAATTAGAAGCAAGAGAATGCAGCAATGCTCTGTTTCAGCTAACAGTCAACAGGCTGCATCAGATGCAATCTTCTCTGCTCCAGTTTTCTATTAGGTCTCATATACGCATGCGCATGGATATGCACATGCACAGACATTCATTACAGACTTGCTTTTTAGTTACACATCCTTATTATATCAATCAATTTGATCATGAATCAGACTTGAATATACATTCACCAGGCCATTCGTAAAATTCCACCTCATGGTCACCACCTCTCTGCACTTGTGGCCAAGTTGTACAGGTTCTCTGACCCACCTCACGTCTCTCAATCCCTCTCCCTGCTTGCCTGACAGCTCTCTGTCTCACACCAGAGCCGTCCACCAATAGCATGCCTCAGGCTGCCCAGCCCTCGACCAATCAGCTCCTCGTTGCTAGGTTGGAGCAACATCTATATCCTGTCCATGAGTTTCTGTACGTCACAGCTCCGATCTTAAAGCATGAGAGAGGCAGAGAGAGACTAAGAGAGAGAGAATTTAAAGTGCGTCACAAACAAAACCTACTGAAAATGGAGCCCCACACAAATGAAAGTAAACAAAATTTTGACTAAAACTTCCATAAACACTTCTTCTTTATATAGGAATGCATAGAAGCGCTGTTCTAAACAGTTTCAGCAAGTCAGCAGCGTGCCGTTCAGTGCTGGGCAGAAGTTGCCATGCCAGAGCTGTCTGCCCACCCCACCGACAGAGAAGAAAAGAGGAGAGGACGGTGGCCATGAAGGGACACACATACCACAGTGCCACACTCAGCCACCACACAGCCTAACACACAGAATGAAGCGCCACTTCCTGTCTTTTCACAGTTTAAACCAGCAATACTGTATTTATAATGATCTTTCAAAAGTGCACAGAAAGTTAGTCACCTGTTGGTTTTCATTTTAACACTTTCAACTCTAAGGATCTGTCAGTGAGTCCAAATTTTCCTTCCTGATTCATAAATATGTGCAGAAAAAAACTGCTTTTGAGCTTGCATTTAATAACCCAGTGATCGTAATAATAGCCAGACAGATGGGTCTTCATCATCCAGCCCTTCCACATCGTCTAATTTGACAAAGGATGCCCATGAAACCTAGGAGCAGTCTTGATACATCATGTAAAACTCTAAGGTTAGGGATTTCCATTCTTACTCTGATAACTACATATCATCACTGTCATAACAAAACCACACCACTCCATTTTTGTACTTTTATTTATTTATTTATTTATATTGCAGTGTGAACATTTTAGTGGACCAATAAAATGGTCACAAATGGTCTTCTTACATTAACATGTGTTAAGGTTAAGGGAATGCTTCAGTAAAAACTCCAGTGTACACAATTTTCCATTTACAGTTTAGCAGACATAATCAATCCACCAAGACACATTTGTTATCCAAATTTGGCCTTTTCAGTTTAGTGATGGAACTGCAAAGGTCAACAAACACAAGACGTCAATAGTCACTCAAATTTTTACTGTAAATACATCCCTAAACCATCTCTCAACTCACTA
Organism: Pygocentrus nattereri; assembly: GCF_015220715.1. NCBI lineage: Eukaryota > Metazoa > Chordata > Actinopteri > Characiformes > Serrasalmidae > Pygocentrus > Pygocentrus nattereri. Next base: position 23,050,313 of record NC_051236.1, read on the forward strand.
CCACTTCCAGGTCTTCATTAAGGTATTGTAGACTTGTTGATGTGGTTTTGGACACAGAGTAACTTAGTGTGAATAAAAAAAAAAATTAGCAAAGCTTCACCGTGTACCTGAATGCTATAGGCAGACACTTTAGACAACAACTGTTGCTCCAAATTCACCCAAAGAATTTGACTACCCTTCATGTTTATCCATGTCACAAGGCCCTATGAGCTCCAGAGAACATTCAGAATTTAGTAATTGTAAACAGATGAATTTATTTCCAAAAGTTATCATGGACTACTTTCAGGAATTCTGTTTTTCATGATATACATTGTTAGGAATGGGCTTTATGCATCAATAATATATGCTGACTGATACCACTTTTATTACAGAGAAATAAAAATGTATTTTCAAATATACATGTGCTGTTATTTTCTTCAACTTGTTACATTCAAAACAGTTACAATTAGATGTACAACATTTTGGAATTAAAGCCATATATTTTCAGTTCAAAACATAATACCATAATCTATAGTTTATATGCCTGCATGATGTGCATGCATGTGGAACACTGCATTTAGATACACAATGAAATTTTGTTCATTTTTCAAAGTAACTCACATAACTCAAAGTAAATCTCACTGTGTCTTACACCACATTGATAAGTCTTGATTACCTTTATGAAGACCTGGATGTGGTTTAAGCAGGTTGGGAAAAGTTTTGAGGATGTATTTATCGAAACTATTTGGGTGACTATTGACTTTCAGTGTTTGTTGACAGTGTTATATATGTAACTTCCCTTCACTAAACTAAAAAGCAAACACCACTAAACACCAAACATGTCTTGGCTCATAAAGTACTTTTGGGATTGTGGGAAGTAGACAATTGTGTACATTTGCCAAACCATTTCTTTAGGAATGGTTTCCCTCTTCTATAAAGCTACCATTTTAAAGATACAAGGTTTTGTTATGACATTATCAGCATATTACATATTAGTTACACAGAAGTTTAACGGTTCAGTGCATATAGGAGTTCTTGCCACTATAACCTGCATGAATTGTAGCTCAAACTGAATCAAGCATGTAAACCATTACATGTGATTCATACATTGAGACATATGGTTCTATTCAATATCTGTATCATGTGGTAATCATAAATTTAACCACTAAACCTCCTTCATAAAGTAGTCCCATATGCCCTCCAGCAGTGAAGACAGTGAATCACAGATGGGATTTCAGCTCTCTTTTCACGCATGTTATCTCTGCAAGTTCTTTGTGTAAACGCTTTGTGGATGTGTGTACACCCACGTTACACCACAACACTCAGAAGTCCTGCTTTTTAAAAGCACAACCACAAACTCTCTGACAGCTGCAGCACATCTCTAAGAAATAACTTGAATACATGATGTGCATAGTTGAAAGAAAAGTACTGGAGAAAAAGTAAAATATTTGATGGCTCCAGAGTGGCGTACAGTAAAGAAAATATTGGATTTTTTAAACAGAGATGAACCCTATAGCTATCTACCAACACCTGAATAAATGAGTAAGCCACAGGAATATTAATGCATGAGGCTGATCTTGTTATGGATTGAAATTATAAGAATCATTCAGAGCACAGTTTTTTTATTCTGTAGCCATGAGCTTTTATGTATTTTCATATTAACTGTTCTATTCTGAGTTACGGACTTGTAATCGTGCAACTCATTGGTGGACTGAGAGATTGGATTTTCGGGATCAATATCAGAGCATGTTTTGATGCTGGATTTGAAGTATACCAGTGAAATGATACCAAAAGGCAAATTTTCTAATTAAACTTTAGAACATTTAAATTTAGCCACAAACAGTGTAAAAGTGCATGTTAAATATCTAAACTTTCCTTTGTACATTTATTTATTTATTTATTTACTTATTTATTTATAGCTTCACAATCATATTTACTAAGTGCTTTGCAGGGTAACATAAGCAAACTTTTGGAAAGGTGATCTAAATTAAATAACAGCATAAGTACAAACAACAGAAGAAAAAGAGAGCCTATGCTCTAAGTATATGCTAGCTTACACAAAAATGTGTTGTTTTGTAAAATGTCAACTGAGCTTGAATTCTTAATATTCCCTGGAATGCTACCATATGAAATAATATTGTGTTATATGAGCCGTATATAAAAAATGATCATCCACCAGCTGAGCTGTAAGCGCTCCTAGAAGTTTGCAATAAGCCTGTCTCAGCTGAGTGAAGCGGTCTGGACGAGCTGTAAAAGATCAGTAGGATATGCTATAGCTTGGCCAATGTTCTAAGCAAGACTTTTTAGTCAATGGAACTTAGCAGAAAAGCCACGGAATAAAACTGGAAAAGTGCTGAATCTTTCTTTTCCTGGTAAGTACCCATAATTAATGACCCCACGCTGAAATCTGAGTGGAGAAGGTCCAATATGAATTTTCCAACATTCAAGTGCACATCTGAAGCATGCTGTCACATCAGGACTTAGACTAGTCTTCCACTCTGCAAACTTTTATTCTTCAAAACTAAATGTGCTGCTTTTTAGTAGCATGCAAAGCAGTCGCACCAGTTGCCTAGATATATTTTTAGGTAGGCCTGTAAAATAGTGGAAGGGGCCAACTTGGTAGATACAATTTCTGAACGTGTCACATCCTGCTACACTGTGATAAGCAGGTACCATTTTTATTCATCAAGGTACAAACAATGTAAATGTACCCTCAAAGGTATTACAGTGGTTTTAAGGTCCAATTGTGAGTCTTAAATGTGTTTTTCCCAGAAGAGAAAGGAGAAAGTTTCATAACCTAATGTTTTAAAGGAGAACAATGAAATTAAAAGTTTAAAAACATATTTTCAGTGGAATATGGCACAATTATATTCCCTAACTCAACATAATAAAGACGTCCCCATAAGGGTACCACCCAGGTGACAAGAGGTTTACTGCCCCAGTGACAGTATAGTAATTATTTTTCTGAGAATGTACACTACATTTCCAAAAGTATTCACTCGTCTGCCTTCACACACACATGAACTTGACTGAGATCCCATTCTTAATCCACAGGGTTTAATATGATGTCTGCCCACCCTTTGCAGCTATAACAACTTCAACTCTTCTGGGAAGGCTTTACACAAAGGTTAGGAGTGTGTTTATGGGAATTTCTGACCATTATCCAGAAGCGCATTTGTGAGGTCAGACACTGATGTTGGACAAGAAGGCCTGGCTCGCAGTCTCTGCTCTAATTCAGGTTGAGGTCAGGACTGTGCAGGCCAGTCAAGTTTTTCCACAACAAACTCTCTCATCCATGTCTTTATGGACCTTGCATTGTGCACTGGTGTGCAGTCATGTTGGAACAGGAAGGGGCCGTCCCCAAACTGTTCCTACAAAATTGGGAGCATTGTCCAAAATCTCTTGGTCTGCTGAAGACTGCTCTAGAGTCCAGTGGTGGAGCTTTACACCACTGCATTCAATGCTTTGCATTGGTGATGTAAGGTTTGGATGCAGCTGCACAGCCATGGAAATATATCCCATGAAACTCTTTACATACTGTTCTTGAGCTAATCTGAAGGCCACATAAAGTTTGGAGGTCTGTAGCAATTGACTCTGCAGAAAGTTGGTGACCTCTGTGCATTATGTGCCTCAGCATCTGCCGACCCTGCACTGTCATTTTACGTGGCCTACCACTTTGTGGCTGAGTTGATGTCGTTCCCAATCACTTCCACTTTGTTATAATACCACTGACAGTTGACTGTGGAATATTTAGTAGAGAGGAAATTTCACAACTGGACAGGTGGCATCTTATCACGATACCACACTGGAATTCACTGAGCTCCTGAGAGTGATCCATTCTTTCACAAATGTTTGTAGAAGCAGTCTACATGCCTAGGTGCTTGGTTTTGTACTCCTGTGGCCATGGAAGTGATTGGAACACCGGAATTCAATGATTGGGATGGATAAACGTAACATAACATCAGGCTGTAGTCTATCACTAATAGCAGTGCAGGAACTACCTACTCACCCTACCTATTCCATTGCTTCTGCTCAACAGTGACATAAAATAATAGCAATCATACCGAATAGCTACTGGCTTTACATAAACACAGACAACACTTCACTAACCAAGAGCACCCTTCAACTATAAAGTATCCATCTGCTCACCACAGGCACAAATTTGCTACAATGAAACTGACATAATTGTGTAAAAGTCAGTCAGACAGCTGAGATGTGCAAAGACAAGTAAAAACAGCATGCCTTGGTTACATTTTTATACTGCCACGGCAGGTGTGAAAAATGATGTCTTACCTTTGATGACTCAATACATTTCAGTAGATGCTTGCTTGCAAATTTTGACAGTATATTTCAGCCTTTGTAGTTAAAGAAAATTGTAAGTACAATGTTCGCAGACCTGATGACATTGTTCTGATTAGATTTTTTGGGGGGGCATTAGATGAATAGAAAATGACAAACTATCAGGGATGGGATCTCACTTTTACTTGTCCTCCAGGTCCATCTTTTGACCGCAGCTGCACATCCAAACACTGGTGCCCAGATAACAGCTTAAAGCAATGGCCAATTGCAACGGTTGCTAAGTAGTGATTGGAGGGCTGAGAAAGTAAAGTGGAGATTGGTGGAGGGAGTAATGATTCGATTCGCCATAAAACAGAAAACAAATCAAATTTCATTATCTTGAAAAATGCAGCTTAATAAATAGGCTGTCCTTGTTTGTTTGGGTGGGCCTGGGTTCAGTCATTGCAGTGTTGCGGTGGTCCTTGAAGCTGTAAAGATGACTGCAAGCTACAGTGATAAACATTCACTGAAGCAGTGCTGTAACTGATGAAGAACCTGACTCAAAATGGGAGCAGCTGGTTCTTTCACTGCTTACTTCTGAACTTTTTTGTTGTCTTCTGGAAGGAATAAGAACAGATACATGTATAAATGACTAATCAATGAATATTTAGTGACCGACAGAAGACCAACTTTTTAGGGTGTCGGTTCTGATTGATGAGTGTACTATAGCAGTCTACTGTGCACACTCGGTGAACTGTGAAGTTAACTGTGCGCTATCCTATGGGAGATGTAAAAGATTTATGGACTGGTAGCCTAATTATATGTACATAATTTGCATAAAAAGGTCAATCAACATTTTGCAGGGGTTGCTAATGGGGTACTGAATGATTTTCAGGCCTTGCACACCCTTGACACTACACCTGATTCTGAACTAGATGGAGCTAATCTAAAGACAGGGCTTCCTGTGAGTAACTTGTTATTAGTAATTAGTAGTCTAGTCTACTAAGCATGAACTGCTTTCTGAGCATCTTATATTTTAGCATGTGTCTTATTCTGGATATGTTTCTCCACTGATAAAATGTCTGAGAAATATTACTGATATGGGACACAAGGATAGGACAAACTAGCATCCAGGGTTTCAGCAAGGTCCTTCTCTGTAGCCTTTGGTTGCATGGGAAAACCATTAAGGTCAAAGTTAATATATGCAACTTTTTTATCAGGCTTAGCAACACTTCTTTTTATCAGAATTTAGGAGGAAGACGTTACTGGTCATCCTGGTCATTCATTCTGTTATGTTTTCTGTAACCCGAAGCTTAAAGCTTTATCACTGATCTGTGAAAATGTCTATTCCTTTTGTGTTTCGTCTCCTGCAACTTGCAACACCCAGTCATAAATTTAACCACTAAACATTCCTTGTAAAGCAGTCTGCCATCCTTGAAAACCAGGGCCGTCTCACTTGAGGTGGAGGCTGCTGGTTTTACCCCTAAATTAGTAAGACATACATTGAAATCTATCATTTATATTTCGTCTGAGAATTTGTGAGCTTAGATGGATTACTTTATACATTAGTTCTTAGTAACTGGCCCCAAACTCTACCAGCCCACTGGGAATTCTCCCAACTCTCTCAAGTAACCCCTCCAGTGTTGGCTTACAACCTGGGGGAGTGATGTGAGGGCTAATATGATCTGTCACATGTGCATCCAAATTAAGCTGTCCTTCCCTCCGACACAGGGTGTGCTACTCAGAGCGTGCTCGCTACATTATAATATGTGTTGTGCTCACATAGTGTTGGGCATCCACGTATTTCCATGGTGAATGGTTTACTGCAGTCATTGTATGATGTCATCCCCTCTCACAGATTAAAGGCACTGTGATATGGAGGAAAAGAAAGATTGGACATTAGAAATAACAAAATTGCATGACAATTAGAATGCAGAAGTGAGGTATGTTAATTTGTTCAATACCACAGGCATATTGTCACTGTTGCTTTAAAAAAAATGCTGACGTTTGCACTGGTCAAAAAGTGGTTAGAAGAAACCTTGTTACATCTAATTACATTGAAAGTTTTTTCCTTCTCCAAAAGGGTGACTTTTCTGAGCAAGGTTTTGGTCAGGAGGTGAAAAAATATTAGGTACTGTTACGGTTGACTTTTTTTACATATACTTTGCTCAGCAAATAAAACCATATTTGCATATGTAGCTTTTCTGATATCGATAAAGTTCTTGTTTGTTACACTGTCGCTGTGAATAAAGGATCTTTAAGGTTTGGGAAGTCAAAGAAGTCAAGGAGAAATTCATAAGAATGTAGACAAATACATCCTTGCTCCAAAAGTCAGTTTTCAATTCTTGTTACCCTATATCCCTCTGTTGGCTCTACATGGTGCTAATAAATTAATTAATAAGTAAGTAAGTAAATAAATAAATAAATAAAAATAAGAATGATTAAGTTTTATTTTTTTCAATCTTCCACTGTAAAAACTTACACTTGCTGGCCTCTGTAGCAATTTTTACCTGAACAAAGATTTTGACTGGATTTTTTTACCTGATTACATTTTTTACTGTAGTTAGTCATAAACAACCTGCTATTAAATTTAAATTTAGTTTCAAATGATCTGTGGCTGGCCTAGAATTTTGAGTTAACTGAGCATGAAACAGTGAGCTAATAGAACAGTAATCTATGTTTTACACTCTCAGAAAAAAGAGTCAAACAATAGAGAATCCTCTAACACTGAATATGGTTAGACAATCACATATGGGATTTCAGCTCTCTTTTCATGCATGTTATCTCTGTAAGTTGTTTTTAATGTCTTTGTAGATACTCCATACATCACACCAGTCTCACTTTTTTAATGCATAAGCACAAACTGTCTAACAGCTGCAGTACATACAAGGAGATAACTGAAAGAATGAAAAGTAATGGAGAATAAATGAAAGAAAAGTAATGGAGAAGAGCTGAATATTTCAAGGCTCCAGACAGTAATAGTATATTGCATTTTTAAACAGAACAAACCCTATAGATATTAACACGTGACCAAATCAAGACCTCACAAGAATTTTAATGAGTAAGGCTGATTTCAGTGGATTTTCTGTGAAAGACTTTCTCAGAATCATTCTGAGCACTAAGTCTACAAAGTACGCATAAGCCTTTGTGTATGTTCACAATATTGCCAAAAGTATTCGCTCATCTGTCTTCACATGCATATGAACTTCAGAGTTGGGAACATGAAATTGTCCAAAATCTCTTGTTCTGCTGAAGCATTAAGAGTTCCTTTCACTGGAACTAAGGAGCCAAGCCCAGTTCCTGAAAAACAACTCCACACCATAACCCCCCTCCACCAAACTCTGCTGCTCTAGAGTCCAGCGGCGGTGCTTTGCACCACTGCATTCGAATCTTTGCTTTGTGCTTGGTGATGAAGGCTTGAATGCAGTGGCTCGGCCATGGAAACCCATTCCATGAAGCTCTCTGTGAACTGTTCTTGAGCTAATCTCAAGGCCACATGAAGTTTGGAGGTCTGTAGTGATTGACTCTGCAGAAAGTTGGTGACCTCTGTGCACCTACTGCACTCAGCATCCGCTGACCTCACTCTGTCATTTTACGTGGCCTACCACTTCTTGGCTGAATTGCTGTCGTTCCCAATCTCTTCAATTTTGTTTCAATACCATTCACAGTTGACCGTGGAATATTTAGTAGCGAGGAAATTTCATGACTGCACACGTGGCATCCTATCACAGTACCACAGTGGAATTCACTGAGCTCCTGAGAGCGACCCATTCTTTCACAAATGTCTGTAGAAGCAGTCTGCAGGCCTAGGTGCTTGGTTTTATACACCCGTGGGCATGGAAGTGACTGTAACACCTTAATTGATTTGGATGGGTGAGTGAATACTTTTGGCAATATAGTGTATTTTCTTTATTATCTTATGTATTTATGTATTTACTTATCTGATGTTTAATGAACTTTAAATTCGAAGTCAGCTATGTCTGTTTACTTTTAAATATATTTCAAGGGCCCCCAACTGGTGCAACTGTCTTATTTGTTCACCTCAACACCAGGAGATTGTGAGATCAAATCCCAGTAATGCCACAGATGCAAATAACCAAGTCCAAGAGGATGAAAAGCCTGGTGAGTCTGTGAAAGAGAATCCCAGCTAGTTGAGAACTGGAGCAAAGAAACAGATTATGTAGTCTAAAAATGTGAGTTACAAGATTTTTTCATCAAAGTAAGAGGTTTGATTTGAGTGAACTCTAGTGTCCTCAAGTCAAAAGCTATATTATGAGTCTTTGTTTCTCAATCCTTCCACTTACCTCAAATGCAATTGGTTTGGTGTCCAGATATTACTGCAGCTACTACACTGTTAGAAATAAAGGTACTGCGCAGGTACATTTTTAGCTCATAAGGGTATAAACAATATAAATGTACCCTCACAGGTAGAACAGTGGTTTTAAGGTCCAGTTGTGTACCTTAAATAAGTTTTTCCCAGGTGAAAATGATGTATTTGTACCTTTTCATAACCTAATGTTTTTAAACAGAATGATACAATAAAGCCTGGAGACAATGTAAAATGTGTGGAATCAACACAACTTAGAAAATATCATTTCATGGATTATGGTACAGTTATGTTCCCTGACTAAAGGTACTGAAATGTACCCTTGAGGGTCTGCCCCAGTGACAAGAGGGGTGCTGCCCCTAGTGTCAGTTTTGTGTCTTTTTTCTGAAAGTGGAAGTTAATGTTCACAAACACTGAAAGTCAACAGTCACCCTAACCGTTTCCATATATACATGCTTAAAACTCTCAACTCACTCAAACTGCATCCAGGTCTTCTTTCAGGATATGCAGACATTTAGATGTGGTTTCAAACACAGAGTGACTCACTATGAACTATAAAAATGAAAAAGGTCTCTGCAAGAGGGGGGTAGCCATTGAGGATAACCATAACCAGAATCACTTCTTCTGCTTCTGCCCACAGCACAGACCACCACAAAGTAAGTAAGTAATAGGTACAGAGGGCAAGTGAAAGTAATCAGAAAATCAACATAATGTCTGATTATGAATTTGAAGACCACATTTCCTGCACAAATGAGCCTAATGTATGTTTGAAACTGAATATGTGCATGAAGAAATGTGACTCCAAGCATGCCTTGGTACCCTGTGGTGCTTCTTTGTTGTGAATTTCCTTAACTCTGTCCTTGGATGTTTGTGCAAGTTGAGCAAGATGAGATAAGTCTTGAACATGCATATTTGCAAACAGGGTGACTATTGACTTCCAGTGGTCGTTAGAAACATTAGCTTAGCAGCTCCAGTTCTGTACTAAATAAACTAAATAATATCAAATTTTGGACAACTGCATTTGGGATGAGTGGAAAAAGATATAATTAATATAGTGATATAAATTTTATTTTTTGCTAAACTAGCCATTTCAGAACATCTATAACATTACAGTTTTAGAGATACATGCTTTTTACGTCAGTGATTGTGTATTGTAATGATCAGCTTGGTCAATAATTACAATTGGTTTGCAAAATGAGATTTTTCTTTAATTGAACGAGATTATGAAAGTATGACACATCTTATTTTACAAGAAACATGCTGACGTTTCCATTTAAACCAGTCCTGCAGTTTTGCTCATTAGTTACATTGTATTGAGTGGAAAAGATGTGCTACTCTGATCACACTGATGCCATCAGCTGCAGAAATGCGCAATAATGAGCCTTACTGATACACTGTCCTGATATGGCTTTTGATCAGGGTTCATGGAGAGGACAAGTGAGCTCCCACTGCAGAGGGGCAGCAAGCTCAGGAGCGCCCCCCAGTGGTTCTGCCCTTTGTGCCACAGCCTTCTCGACACGGCTTCTCCTTCATTCGCTGTGTAACTCATGGTGTTAGATGGATCATTAAAAAATCATGAAAGGGCTGTGAAGACAAATAACAAGGAGACAGGCAACAAGCCAAACTTACTCGTACCCCTTTGCCAATTCATCCCTTTGGCCCATCTCTGTGTTGAGAGCTGAGTGGAGGTCCATAGGTAACTCTGTGTACGGGGAGGGGAGGTCTAGTGGATGAAATGCAGGGGCACACATTTGCTTGCTTGTGATGATTTTTTCATGCTGCTGCTTCTGCCTGGCGCTGGACTCAGAAGCAGTAGCACCCTGCCAGGCTGTGGTGCGGGGGTCCCTGGTTAAAAAGCATGCCAGGAGCCCAGAGGCCCCCCAGGGCCAGACAGCTAGCAGTCTGGGGCCGCGGTCAACTGGAGTTCAGCCCTTTGAAAAGTGCTGGCAGATTGCGAGCGGAAGATTGGATGCCTTCCTGCCACATAGTAATAAATGAATTCAGCTCATCTCTCTCTCTCCCTCTCTCTCTCTCTCTTTGCACCAGCTCTGCTCTCTGAGGCAGAGTTAAGGAGAGGGCAGATGAGAAAACTTCATGCTCTACATCTGGCAAGTTATATGTCTGGCCCAACTCTGATCAGTCCCAGAGGGAGTTCTCTGGACACAGAGAAAAGGATACTACACAGTGCATGTATATGTCTGTCTGTCTGTCTGTCTATCTGTCTATGTGGTTTTAGGATTTGTGGTAGAGAGGCAGAAGACAAAAAAGAAAGGATAAAATTTTCACTCAATGCCTCTTCTTTTGCCTCATCTCACTACTTTCTTCAAATCCTCCTGAGTATCTAGAACATTCTTTTAGGTGACCTCATTATTGTGAGAGTAATCCTTTACAATATTTCAAACAGGCATTCTTTCAGGCAGTCTTCCTCTTGGGTCCTAATTACAAAGGATAGTGTGATGTCTGGGTCATCTGCATTGTTTATTGATCATGCCCCAATTAGCATTTCAGTAAACAGCATAATTTTAATGACCAGCTAATGTAGTTATACTGAAACCTGTACGTAATGCTTGCAGGAATGTGCTTGTACATGTGTGTTTTATCCTAAGGCTACTTATACACTTATATATTGGGTGTACTGGATTATTCTACCAAATTAGTTCTGTGCATAAACAGTTAATGTTATTATTAACACACCTAGAATTTTACCTATGTCTCTGTTTTTGCTTTTTTTCATCTCTTGATGATGAGTTTTGTCTCCATAGACACTTCTTTGGTCCCCATGTTGAGAAGAAAAAAGAAATATCTAGATGGAAATTCAGCATCTAAAACCAACTCCTGATGTTTTGCCAGTTTTCTTGTTCTCGAACTAATGACACAGCAACTCATACACAGTTTACCAAAAAACAACTGAGCAGCCAACTGTGTCACTTATGCTACCCCTAAATGAAAGGGCTGTGCATAAAAAGAGTTTTATCCCTATACATTTCACTGCACTCTCTAATTACTTATAGAGCTCACTGCATATTCTTGCTGTCCAAAGAAAAACAAGTATCTTCAAAATGGACACTTTATAGGAGAGGGCAAAAAAAACTTCTTTTCAGTGTAGTTAATGTAAAGAATTTTTATTCCAAACAATTTTGGAGATTTTCTATTGGTCTATTCATAAAGACATTTTCAGGCAATGTAAAGGGCAGAAATCAAATTATGCACAAAACTAAAAATCATAAAAAAACATAGAGATACATTATCAGTGTTTCTTTATGTGAGTTGTGTATATATGCATCAGTAGATCTGTGTTCCAAACCTGTACATCTTGTGCGAAACATACTATATGTATCCAACATGTATTCAAATTGTGTTCAGTTTGCACTGCAATACAAACAATACATGCATTTTGGTGCCTCTTTGGTTGATCATATGTCATAAACTGCCGATCATATGTCATAAACTGCCGATCATAAATTCAGCTACATAAAAATGTCATTACTTTCCTTTTTTTGTATTTTTTTTTTCTGTTTTTGAAATGCTTTTTAAAACATGGGCTGTGCATAAAAACAGCTCTAATCCCTATATGCTTTACTTCACTCTCTACTTGCTTATAGACTGCACTGCATATATTCTCACAGGTTATGCTTCATTTGAAATGTGTTCTGCCAATATTTGCATCACTAGATCTATATATTCCAAACCAGTTGACACACCTTACATGTGTCCATGTATTCAAACTGTGTTCAGTTTACACTGTCATAGAAACAATACATGCACTTTCGTGCTTTTGTGGTTGATCATATCTGTAGTTGTGATAAACTGCATATTGTAAATTCAGCCACGTAAAAATGTCATTAACGGCTTCCAGAGTCACTGCGTGTCTTGTCGTTAATTAAAATTCTAACTGGGAGATTGGATGAAAATCTGCTATTTCAACACACTGTCACCAACAATTGATGCTTTAATAATTGTCAAAGGGGAAAACATCTCATGAAAACCACAACAGCATACTAAAGAGCTTTAAATGTTGGGTGATCTAGTTTGGCCGTGACTAAGCTGGTAAGTTCATATTACTGATGCATGCACTTTCATGCCTCTTTAGTTAATCTGTAGATGTCATTAACTGCCTATTGTAAATTCAACCATGTAAAAATGTCATTACTTTCATTTTTTTGTATTTTTTCAATCCTGTTTTTTTATATCTTTCTGATTTCTTTAAAAGTGACATTGAAATATTTAGATGTAACATGAGTTTAATTTTATGAAATAAAAAAAAAACTTTATTCACATAACGCTGTCCGACATCTTCATGTCACTACAGAAACCCAAATGGTTTTAATCCAAGTTAGCGTAAGGCCTTGTAACTGTCCTATCAAAGCCTCATAACCCTTTTTTGTTAACTAATAGAAAATACCAACTGCCCTTTGCATTATGTTAACATGATTAATGGAACAATAAAATGGCCCAAATTTACTTACTGAAAAAATTCCTTTCATTAAAGGAGATTACAATTAAGAACACTTTTCCTACTTTTACTTCTTTCCTTCTTTCACCATTTCAGAAGTGCAATGTTATGACAGCAACAATATAACATTTTGACAACATTTTATGACAACAGGCCCTTATACTGTAAATAAAAACGTAATCATCATCAGTATTTCTGACGTGGAGTTATACACCATATGGCTGTTTGTCCATTGCTACACTCATGAAATAAGGTAACCTGGCTCTGATTCAGAGAAGGTCCTAACTCAGCCCGACTTTCACTGCTGTGTTAACCACAAATTGGGGTGGTTCATGGGCCCTAGCCACTTCTACCAAGGCCAGAGAAATCCATAGAGGGGAATTAAGTGCAAGGTAATTATTTCTCCATCAGATACACAGGCAGCCAAGATGCTGAAGTAGTGGGGATTAGCAGTGGCAGTATTCCAGTGTTATCAGTGGCCACAGGGGAAACACTGCAAAAAGAGGTGAACTGGCTCTCCGTCTTTATCTCTGTACAGAATATAAACTGAGAGGGTAAAAGTGTTTTAGTGTGTTTCTCTGTGAGGCTTCGTATCAGACTGAAACTATTTGTGACTGCACTTCTTCACAGTGTTGAATGAACTCTTGAAAAACCACCATTCTGTGCTTCATAACGGGATTGGTGATGGTGCATGCTATGATGGCATGCAGCAGTGCTAAGTGGCACAGTGATAGTGGCACATCTGCCCATGTGCAGGGCGATGGTTTCAACCTGAAAGTCCTGAGCTACCAAACAAATGAACATCATATGAACACCATACAAATATCTGGGTGTGCACTTGGACAACAAGCAGGACTGGAGCTGTAACACTCTCACGGTGTATAAGAAAGGCCAAAGCCATCTCTTCTTCCTGAGGAGGCTGAGGTCTTTTGGTGTGTGCACTAAGCTCCTATGGGCATTCTACCAGTCTGTTTTAGCTACTGCTCTATTCTATGCTGTTGTGTGCTGGGGCAGCAGCATTAACAAAAGTGCTCTGAACAAAATTAACAAACTTATTATGAAGGCTGGCTCTGTTGTAGGAGCTAAGCTGCACTCTTTGGAGGTTCTAGCAGAGTAGAGGATGCTCAACAAGCTGTAAGCAATCTGGGACAACACCTCACACCCTCTGCATGCTACACTGGATGAATGGAGAAGCACATTCAGTGGCCGTCTGTTACAGCTGCACTGTGTTAAAGAACGCTGTGTGTGATCTTTCTTACCTACTGCTATAAAGCTGTACTACAACTCTCCTTACTGCAGAGATGGTACTGATCTTCTGCTGTCTGAACTGTGCTGAATCACACCACTGTATCTCCTCATCGATTAATGCACACTGTCTATAGTATGTGCTGTTAGACTTCCTCATACCACTCAGTGCCTGCTGTCTTGTAAATACAGCAAATCTCATATGCCATGTAAATGTGTAAATACATATACTTTCATACTTTATTTTATTTCTCTTGTACATTAAATTCTGTCTAGATTTATTTCTGTTTTGTATTTTTCTGCACAGTTTATGTAAGAATGTGTAATTATGTGTCTTGCTACTGAAACACTGCAATTTCCCTCCGAGATCAATAAAGATTGATTGATCGATCTATCTTTTTTTTCTTCTGCTGAAGGCAATGACAAAAGCTTGAACTCTTGAAAGAGTAATTAAGTAAGAATAATTATTTTATTAAAAAAGTAGAGTATATATATATATATATATATATATTTACTTGCCTTACTCATTTGTCTCTAAGCACACAATATAAATTACGTAATGCATTTAAATTATAAATTTCCTCTATATAGATTATCCATGCCTGTCCTTGTGTGTAATTTGTGGGTGCATATGCCTCCTTTGACAACTGACTCTGTGACTGACGTGGAAGCATCTAATCATGCAAATTTGAAACTTATGAATAAAAAATCCTCATCCTAAAGATGAGCAAACCAACCACCTCAGCTGAAACAGACCATAATTGATTTTCATTCAGATACAGCTCTGTAAGCTTTACATTGTATTCTTGAAGACTTGATTTGGTGGCTTTTTGAACTGTTTTTAGTTTCTATGTTCAACAACAATAGACATTAATATTTCTAATAAAGCATAACTGCCTGTCTTGTTGAAAGGCAAAGATATAGAAAGACATTTTTATTTATGTTTACTATGAGTATTTCTTTCTAAATAAAGTATTGTAAGGACTTTCAGCTGTTTACCACTTTCAGCTGGTACAGGTGTGTAAGCTTTAGAGAGTACCACAGAGGTAAAGTCATGGGTAGTGATGAAAGTAATAGTCAGGTAATCCCCATCACAGCAATAAGCAATAAGTCATTCATAATGGATTGCTTTTTTGAGGAACTACCAAACATTCTTGATTCATATTATTAGCAGCATATAAACTCTGTAAACCCTGTAAACACCTATGGAAGGTTATGTTGACATCATGAAAGTTCATTTAAAATGCCATGAAGTGTACAGAAAATAAGTTTTCTGAGATTTTTAAAAAATGTTTTTCTTTAATCTGTTTCAGCAAAAGCAGCCCTGGGGGCACATCTGAAAGATGAAGCACTTCACCATTGAGATGTTTCTTTAAATGAAGCCGCTTCTATTCCACTCGTCAATCCAAATTGTTGATTTATCAGCAGCAGCATGCTCAGTTGACTACTTTAGTGGTTTGTGGTCAATACAGTACCCTGTGTGATACAATGATCAGAGAACTTGATGTATTGAATTGTAGATAAATTGCCTGGAGACTAGTTGGACCTCCAAATAACCCTCATCATTGGGAATGTGCTTATAAATAGGCCAGCAGAAATATGTATATTTAAAGAATATTCAACCTTTCGGTAGCCCCTGTGTGGTTGTCGGTGTGTGGTTGTTTTGGGGGTTGTCTATTCTCATAATAGCAGCAGACAGATGCCTGCCTTATTAGACATGCTGTTGAAGCCAGTGGAGCAGTGTGTACTGTGTGTGTGTGTGTGTGTGTGTGATTGAGTCTCTCTCCGTTGAGAGTGTGAAGGCCTTTCTGGGTCATCTCCCTCCAAAACACACTGTTATCAAAGCCCCACACAAATTCTTTGTCTTTTATCTGAAGAAGCCCGTCGTCTGGTGCGAGCCGTCTTTGTCATGGCAACAGCTTCGCTCTTACTTCATGATTTTAATTATCCCCTATGAGACCAGAGTAGTTTGTCACAAGCTCGTCAACAATTCCCGCAGAGGCCTCGGATTACCCTTCTATATCTCTCTCCCGCTCCCCCTTTCTCACCCACCAGCTCCTTCTATCATCACTTCTTCTCTCACGCTATCACTCCTTAGCCCTTTGCTGCTCCAATCAATGTTCCACGCACACCGACAGCTCAGGAGTCAAACTCCGGTCACCACACTCACTTGCATCATGTGGGATCAACAGGAACCTTGGAGCATTCTGGTGCATTTTAACCAGCTTTTTCACCTCCATAATTTGATATGAGGGCAGAAAGAAAAAAGCCAGAGGAAGGGGATCATTTCTTTTAATGTAAAAAAACTATTTGGCTGCACTGGAGTTCAACTTTAAGTTCATCTGAAGTCCTCAACTTGATTACCTTGTGTGTGCCTGAGGCTTATACACTCACTCAATCAGGTATGCACAGGGTTCAACTGCAGACAAACTTCACTTGACTGTCAGCATCATAAGGCAGATTGGAGGAAAAATAGGAATAAAAAAAAAAAACAAATATAATCGTGTAGAAGGAGGTGCAGCTTTATTACAGAATTATTACACTATAATTCACTAGTAATAACACTAATACCAACTTAATACCTGCGCTACCCTTTAATTACAGAATAATTATCATGCAATAAAGGAGCACCTCATTCTAAAGAATTCATAGTCATAGAACATCTTACTTTTCCTCCACTCTTATGATGCTGACAGTCAAGTGAAGTGTTTTATTAATATGATTCTTACATGGTAATATGCTAGTAATAACACCAATTTTATATCTGCTCACACCTGCCATATAGCACTTTCTATACATTTACTATACAAATGCAGTTACACTGTGTTAAAGTTAGCTCATCTGTTGCTACCACAGAGTCAATCAATAGAAAAATAATAGTGTAAACTCTGTGTGCGTAATTTTAATATGTCATTTTTACAGTACAAACTGCTTACCTGTGTACATATAGCCCACTCTATATAATGCATATAATGTGTTTATACAGCTGGGTCAAATTATGAGGGGAATATTCAGAGCATTGTATACTTAAGCTTAGAAGCGCTTAGTGTGTTGGTGTACACACTCAAGATAGCTTACTGCTTCTTTCTAACTGCTGAACTGAAAGTAATCAAGTGTAAATGTTGAGGTTTTTGCCTTTTTTCAGCAGCTATGTTTGTATGATCACAGTGTAACCTGCATAATGCACCATGTTCTGTCCATGTTGTTGAAGATAATGGATTTAATGGATTTATGAATGTATAAAATTTCCTGTTTCCTGTTTACCATAAATGTCCACCTTTCTGGATTCCACATAACAGGCATACAGCATGAGTTTCATAAATAAATAAAGTTGTATGCAAATGTTTGGGCACCCCTAATCAAATGATGTTTTGTTGATTCTGAAGTGAAAACACAGAGAACATGCTTCACCACACTAAAACACACAATACATTTTTTTGGTTTGTTTTCATTTTTTATTTATTTATTTACTTATTTGCTGAATTAAACACATTAGGAAAACAGAAAATGTGGTCTGTGAAAAATTCTGGAACATTATTTAGTTTTTATTAGTTTTTTTTCCCCATATGGTCATATGTTTTTCATATATTTTCACATGTTAAGCTGTTTTCTCTGTAGAGGATGTGCAACTTATTTTCACTTAGAAAATGAACAAGATGTAATTTAATCTGGGGTGTTAATTTTGCACACAATTGTAATCTCCTTTGTGGAAATACCTGTAAAGCTTTCTTTTTTAATCATATATTATTCAAGTAAAAGGCATATAAAGCAAACATGAAGTAAAAAAATGTTATCAATTAAAATGACCAAGGACATGTTGTTTACATTCTTACTGTAAACACTTGGAAAATAAACTATACTTTATGTAATGAAATAAGGTCAAATTCTGGGTCAAAATCACTGCTGCCACATCCTATAATGAACAAAAATGTTCCATATTGTTTTATTTTTTCCTGTATTTTCACCCGAATACCACTGGATACCCTGAATCATGAATAATGTTACTGACCAATGGATTGATCGACATTGCAATTCTAAAATCAGACTATAACACTATTATACAACACCAGCTACTCAAATCATAGTTTTTCATTACAGCATCCAGACTTCCTTATTTGGGGACTGTGCCAACAACAAAATTACTACACAACCGCACAGAGCTACATTCACTCAAACGCTGATATAACACCCCTAAGAGCTACTATAGTTATCTCAATATACTGACCTTCAAGACCAAATTTATTCATTCCATTCAATAAAACAACAGTCATTAAGCATCCTATAGCATAACGAAATCAATGGTGATGGATGCTGAAGAACAGAGTCCCCGCATTAAGGAAGTACATAATTGTCAAAGCCAGTCAGCTCATAAATCACTAGCAGACTTGATAATCATATCAGTCAGACAGCAATCAATTCAAAGTAATTTTGAGGCAATCTATTGACTGTGCTTAATCAACATGAAGTACAAAAGGCCACCGAACAGTTTTCTTTGTGGCTGTGTTTATCACAGGCTAAAGTCAACACACGTCTTACAAGTAACGCACCAGAGGCTGTTGCATCATATTCACATTTTGACAATTTGAAAATGCCTGTTGCCCTTTACATTGTATAGAAAGGTCTCCTTTACAAACACTGAAGTTCCTGCTAAAGCCTGAGTAGACTGATAAACCAAAGGTGTTGTACTGGACACATGCATTCATTTTGTGGCATAATATACATTTCAGTGACTGAAAAATATATAGCTGCGCATTCTGTAGTCAAATTTGTAAGATATTTTTATTGGGACACAGAAAATATTCTTTTTTATTCAGTACACTGCAAAACAATGTACTGTATTTGTCTGTTCTGTTCTCAGTTCAAAAGTGTACAACTTTTCCACATGAATAAAATACATCACCACAACTTTGTCTTTCAGTTCACTAACTTTTGTCAGTAACTGTGTTGATGTAATAGAGTTTAATTATGCACGCATTTGAATCCAGGACAATAGGCAAAGGTTTGAAAGAGCATCAAGACCCTGATGAGGAGAATGTGGTTTAGACAGGTTTTGGTAATGAAGAAGGCTGTGTTTTTGTTTATCTGATATTCTCCCCTTTAGGATCTGCTTCGCTCCTCAGCCTCATCTCCTGACTCTGTCCAGCTGAGGATGAAACTAAATAAAGTCTGAGAGTGAAAAGCATTCCCCCGGTATGGAGGTGTGTGTGTGTAACACGCAGTGCTAGTGACAGTTGCACCATGACTCACTCTCTGTGTCACACCCACAGAGACCCCATCCTCCTGCTGCTATCCACTCTGGAGGATGCTCAAGGCTCATGCATGGTCTTTTTTTTGACTCCAGTAAGTGCTATAAGAGGATGTCTGCAGAAGTGCGCTCATTTAACCAGTGAAAAGTCCACACAGGGGAACCCACAGCACCTCCTAGGCCTTCAAAGGAGGCCTAATGACTTCAGGGAACTAAAAAACACATGTCTGTAATTTTAAGCTCATTTTTATTTAATGGAATCATCCTGGTATTTAATCCCCGCAAGCATTATCGCTGTTTCAGTGTTAAGTTCTGGATGGAAACAAGAGGCTTAAATTTCTGCTTCTTTTGTCTAGGTGGATATAACTAAGCAAGCTGTCCTATTGGTTGAGACTTCAAAAGCTAAAGAGAAACCTAATGTGCTAGTTTAACTATCAGCATAATTGCAAGGTCGCAGTGGAATCAACCAATCATGTTTTGATTTCCAATAGGCGGGACACATTTCATTAATTTCATACAAAAAGTCAATCTAGGCCTTCAGGAGGTCCTAGATATGTCACTGACTGTGAATACGAGTAGCCTAATGAGAGGTTTGTTGGAAATAGAAAACAGTGGCGGCAGCTCTGTACCAGACTCTCTACTCAAAGTGACACTGTGAATCTGCTATAAGGTAAAACAGGCTAGCATGCCCCTTGCAGGGACACTTGCAGGGACACTTGTCAAAATTAGCATTGTCAGAGAGGTAAGGCCTGGCACTCATAGTCACTGTGTGCTCAGGATTTTTGACACAAGATGGCAAAGGGGGTGCACCACTTAATTAGGTATAGGACAAAGTTTCACTTGGGATTGGTTGATGCTGCTGGCATCCAGTCTGGATAAAGCAACATAATATATAATATCTAGAACTTGGAGATATAGAGAGCTCTCTGGTGAAAATATGTAATTGCAAGCAACATGTGGAAGAACATTTTGTTACATGGGTTACATGAATCTGACTTTTGCAAGTGTGTTGAAGCAGCATTCAAAGAGAACTCAGTCAAAACTTGGTGAAGTACGTGTCTCCCAAGGATGTGAGGAAAGTTTCTGCTCTTGTAATCATATCATTAGTATAGTGTTGATTTTGCAGTTGAGACCTAAACATTAAGACAGACCCTCTTTCTGAGCCTGCACATGTGACAATAATCTGCAAAGACATTTGACGTGGTCCAAAAAACTCTTGCCAAATCTGCCCTGGTACCTCTGAGTTTGAATAATTATTTCAGGCTTTTCAGGATGACTCACAGCAGTGCATGTGCACCATAATTTAGTGTGTTCTTTTTTCTCCACACCCAGTAACGCTGCTTCTTTCAGTTTTAACAGCAAAATATTATTATAGTGCTGCTTTAAGTCACATTTTGATTATGCCAGTAATGCCTGGATGGTTTATTTGTCTTACATATACCGCAAAATAAATTGGTTACATTCTGGAGTTATACACTGGGCACCATGTAGGTAAAAGTTTGACTTAACTGGCTACCTGTGCAACATACAGCAGCTCCAGTCAAATATGATGCAAATCTGATTCACTTCAGTCTTTTCCTCCACTAGGTCTCTATCCTTTGCTGTCTCAGTCTCTTCCTCCAGATCCCTTTCTCTTCATTTGATTTGAGCTCTCTATTTCTATACAGGACAGTAAACAACACTAGACAACAAATAAGTGCTTCTCAAATATTGTAGGTAAAAAGGTGACCAACTTACATTGACTACAGGTCTATTTAATATGTGGTTAAATAAATATATTAGCGTGAGTACTGATATTAACATTACACAAGTATAAGCTAACCCTAACTAGCATTTACAGTGAAAGACTTCATAGGCTTCATGTTGACACCTGCACCAAGAGAAATTCCTTGTATATCTGGTACTTGGTGAATGAAGATTCTGATTCTGACTCATATGAACAGCTTACATAAAGTACAGCTAAAATAAAGTACAGCCTTCACACGGCAGGATTAGTCTTTACATAACTAAGCTACCCAAGGTAAACACTGAGAAAAGCCCTTTCCCTTGTATAAATTCATAACAGCTGAGCTTTTACTTACATGTATATGTAATATACTGCATATATAATAGGTTTGTTGTACTGATTTTTGCTGTTCTAACTTGTGGTCAAAGTAAAATTGTCATTTTTTGACTGTAGTCTCTGCTGTAATCACATTTACTTTGAAAATAGATTTTTTTGCTATTTAGGTAGTAAAGCTTGTCTGGTTCAAACAATGTAGAACGGTATTGGATGAAATGTGTTTGCATAAATTTACTGTTACATCTAATTATTCAGCCTGTTACAATTAACCTCAGCTGTGGGGTTAGTTAGCCGTAATGTTTGCACTCAGGGCACTTTAAAATGTATTAATGTTGCTCAAATATTTGTACAATTATTTAACAACAAAAAAAAAGTTAGCTTGTGTCTCCATAACAGAATAATTACAATATTATCACTGTTTAAAATAAATGAATAAATACATCCTTACATGTATACAATTCTTTAAGAGTGAGGGAAAGAGAGGGAGAGAGAGAGTTCTTTTCAAGTAGCTCTCTCTCTCCCTCTCTTGAAGTGTGTTCCAGCTCTGATTGAAGAGCGTGTCTGTGTATTCTCAGCCTCTATAAACATCCTCCTGCAGCTCAATCAGAGCCAGAACACACACACACACACACACACACACACACACACACACACACACACACACACAGCAGGTTGGAAAAGGACAGACAGTCTGAGTGTGACACAGCACAGAGCTCTGGGTCATGCAGTATAGAGTGCAGAGAACAGCACTTAGCATAGCGGTACAGCTCACAGGTCTGTGTGTGTGTGTGTGTGTGTGTGTGTGTGTGTGTGTAGGCCTTAGAATCTCTGGTTTCCTACACTCTTAAAAATAAGGTGCCAGTATGGGCTCTTTGAAACTGTGCTAACTGTAGGACTGTATTAATGCGGCCAAGGCGAGTTTAGGTGAATCAAAGTATATAAACCCAAAAATATGAGTAATTATCAAAAAAACTAAGAACAAACCATGAAAACAAGTTCCTGATTTCCTGTATTTCTTACTTTTTATGTGAACCAAAATATCCATACAGAAAATGACTAACAGCAGCATTTTTACGTATATTTCTTTAAGAGTTCTTCTTTTCATTTTCCAAACTAACCCTGTGAAGAGAGAGAATGCATATGATTACCGGCATGCAGAGTTAGGTATATGTGGTGGGATTACGCCTTGTTGAATGCAGCTCTTCGCATTCAGTGTCTGTGAGCCAGAGTCTCTCTTTTTCACCTTTTTAGTGGATAATCCTTTTTCATTAAATGCTCGAGTTGCTGATGGTTTTCTATCACGAGCTCAGAGTTTTATATGTTCAGTTATCCTACTGATGTGTTTGAATGATGCTTTGTAAGAAGCCTCAGTTTCATTTTTGTAGCCTCCATCTCCCACCCACAGGAGTAAAGGTCAAAGTTCTGCTCATCCAAAACATCAGCTCTGATGATTATAACGTTACAAGTTACGGTTTTGCAAAACTCACTTTTGCCTCACTCTGCTGGTCATCATATGCTGGACTGTTGTCCCATTGTATGGGTGAAAGCTCTCTAATCAGCCATATGTGAAAGGTTTTGAGATCAGATTTCAGGGTTAGCTGCCACCCCTACCAGCCTTTTGACTTTACCTCTGTTTTTGAACCAGTTTAAAGATCCTTTGAAAGGACTATTTCCTTACAAAATATTTAGGTAAAAGAGCTGTATGTATATGTAAGTTTTAAAAAAAAATCCACATAATTGTAAAGATTCTATCTTAACCTTTTTTCCTGGGCCTGCATGTCCAAGCTAAGAACCATTTAGCACCCTAGGAGGAGTGTGGATCTAACCAGAGGGTTCATTTCATTCATTTTGTTCTTATTTTAATTTCTGTGTTCAGACAGGTATTTACACTCCATGCTGGCAATGATGTTGGTGTTAATTAAAGACATTTGATCTAAGAGAACAAAGTCTGTCCAACCCATAGAGGGCACTTTTTAATGAGCATTTGTGCCCACAAGTTTCTTTTTTAAAGGATGACCACATATGACAAATTTGGAAAAACAGGAACAAACTGGCCATAATGTCCAGGTAAAGAAGTGGTGCTTCTGCTTTTAACAAATTGTTGCTCCATTAATAGAGGATTCCTACAGACCCGCAGTCAGGATGAAACAAAAACAACGCAGGAAATTGATTAATCGTTTGAGTGATGTAATCAGACCTTTGTGTGAAACCCTGCTGCAAAGCAAGGAGCCATTCAGACAACACTTGGCTACAAAACAGTCATTTCCACCCCCTCTCACAGATCTTTAAGCTGCACTCCATTTCAGCCACACCTGTCTGATTCGGATGGTGGGTGAAGCTGTGAATGACTCACCAAATTGAATAAAATAAGACAATGACAAAATGTAATTTCAACACTTTTTGACACATCAGGCTGTAGCATAGGCCTCTGATTCAAGCAATGCAGTGGTGGAACACTTCTTGAATATTTTAACCCAGGACAGCACAGTCACACATTACTTACTTACCATGCTTTTTCTCTTTAAGAAGCATGGTAAGTAAGTACTATGTGACTGTACTGCCCAACTGTTTCTGAAACCTTGGTCCCACAAAAATCAACCTGAGAAGAGAAGGCTTTTGCTATTCAGAGCAGGTGCTACCGCCGCCAAATGCAATAAACTTAATACATCTGTATGTGCTTAGCATGGTATATTCTCAGCCACCAGCCAACACTTTTCAGCTGAAGTCGGTGCATGGCTTGACTTGACCCTCAAATTCACTGACCATATATGTGCTCATCCTTGTAAGTAACTGGTAGAACCCCCTTAAGTTGGCCCTGGAGGTGTTGATCTAAATCAGCTGACCTTCAGCGCTCTTCTTCTAACTCTAAGCCATTCTTATTTCTTTGCACTAGGTTGACTCACCTTAGCTAAACTTTCTGTAGCAGAGGAAAGCACAACAGCATAAAGAAGAGATAATGTGTGCTTAGGTATAATAGAAACACTGTAACTTGCCTCCACGACCCTGACGGAGAAGCGGCTTGGAAAATGGATGGATGGATGGATGTAACTTGCCTGAAGAGGAATTTAAAAAACTTTTTAACCTTTATTTAGTTGAAAACAGTATGAATATAAGATACTTGATATTTCAACTGATTAACTCTATTGTTATAAAGGCTTTTGCTGATGTTTCAAAAAACTTGAGACCCGAGCATGTTTATTACTGTTTGCTTTTAACAATGTTGATTAATTATCATCAATTGTTATAGTTGTGAAAGTGGATTATTTCCTCATTTTTGTTTCATAGAACACTATAGCTGCTCACCAGTCTGGGGTCTCCGCTGTTCTATATTGGGCTCAAAATACGGCATATGTTTTTGATGGGAGACAGATCTGGACTGCAAGCAGGCCAGTCTAACACCTGCACTTTCTTACTACAAAGCCAAGCCATTGTAACGTGCAGAATGTGGCTTAGAAACAAGCAGGGATATCCCTGAAAAAGATGTCATTTAGATGGCAGCATATGCTGCTCTAAAATGCATACATATCTCTCAGCATTAATGGTGACTTTTGAACTTTGTGTTGGTAACAATCGGGCAGGTCATTTTCCTCTCTACCCCAGAAAACACAATGTCCATTATGTCCCAAAAACATCCGAAAGGCAGACTCATCAGCACTCGCAGCCACAGCAAATGTCCACTTTGCGTCTGTTCACCTCAGATGTGCTTTGGATGTTGCGCAGTAGAACCTTATATAAAATGGAGAACCATGACCCATCCTTGCTCATAAAGGACAGCCTTTTGTGAATGCTCATTTTATACCCAGTCATGCTAGCATCATCTGCTCTCTGTTCACTTGTTTAGCTTTGGAAAACTTTTAGCTTTTCCAAAACTGATTTTTTTAAATCACTGCTCGAACTTCACGGTCTTACACTGTAAAGAATCTCATGGACCTGGCTTGTCACTCACTCACTCCTCTCATGTATAACAAGATTGTTCACAAGGGGGAGCACTCTGGTAACCTTGTGTTGCTGAAATGGCAGAGTCTATTTAGCATTGTATAAGAAGTGCATGCTTTCTAGGACTTTTGGGTTCCCATGTGCTGGTGCTTTGCATCAAATACATTATGTCTTTATTTGGAATGTGTTGCAGGTATCAAATTTGGAATTAGCACATATTTAGAAAAATCAATAAATCTGATGAGGTCAAATATTACTTTTTTATGCTGTTCTTAATTAAATACCTGTAAAAGACGATTTACAAGTCAATACTTTCTGTTTTTAGTTGCATTTTACCTACTGTCCCTTTTTGGAATCGGGTTTGTACAAGCAAAATGTTATATTTAGTTATTTTCAGCTACAGATCATTACCTATTTCTGACAATGACATGACCCATGACGACAACTTGATTTCAAATCTATAATGGGATGCTCAGTGTGGACCTTTCACCTTTAAGTGGTGGCTGTCTCTTACACTCTTGCTGTAAGCTCTTTCTGCTCTCCTAAGCTGCCTTGTTAGTATGCTGGGGCTTTGACCACAGCCGATTAGTTGCTCAGATTGTCGATTCTGCTAATGTAAACAGTGCCAAAGACCCTTAGAGAGACTTACAGTAAGCAGTCTCCAAACTCCACACTTCCTATATGCATATATAAAAGAGTTTGGCTTAATTGTTTGGCTGAATTTTGTAGTTTCACTGATGTAAGCCTCAAGGAGGTCCTCAAAGGTAATAGGCAGTAGCAAACTGTGATTATTAGAGCCAGGCCTTAAGCTCCTTCCATATATTGAAAGTTAAAAAATGAGCAAAACACCACTTCTATGATAATGCTGATTTCTGCTATTGCCTAGTCTGCAATTGGATTGTAATGGTATGTTTGGTCAATGAACATTTAGGGGTTGTTCCAGTTTAAACAGACATTTGAAGCTTATAAAAGAATTGTTAGGTTTTACTTGGAGGTTGTAACAGATATATTAACATGTAGCAGTTTTACAGTGACTTCTTCAGTAGAGAGTCCTGGTAAAGAGCAGCTGCTGTTTTCCATTTCTAACATATGACAAACACACTGGTCAGGCTCCCACTTGTGTTCACAGTGACGTATCTAGGAATTTCAGAAGGCCTCAATAGATGTTTTTTCTCACAAAATGTCTGTTCTCCCACATCTTTTTCCGCTTTTATTTCAGTTGGTTTTGCATTTTCTCAATTGTAAAATTGGTTGGTGTAGTGTAGAGGGTAACATCTCTGCCTTCTATGCTGTAGATTGGGGTTCAGTCCCCACCTTGGCAAATACCCTACACTATACCAATAAGAGTCCTTTGGCAAGACTCCTAACACTACCTCTGCCTACCTGTGTAAAAATAATCAAATTGTAAGTCGCTCTGGATAAGAGCGTCAGCCAAATGGTGTAAATGTAAATGTAAATGTAAATGTAATGTAATGTAAAATTGACAGAAATGAAAACATTATTGATTTTTCTTCTGTCAGTTCCTAATTGGTTTGTTAGTAGTTAGTCTGACGCTATAAGCCTTCAATAAGCTCCTGCGTTCCCGACCAATAGGACAGCTTGCGTGGTCGCATCTACTTAGAGACCATGGTAGAAAAATAATCCTGATTTATCAGTTGTCCATAGGGTGTCTCAAGAATTTAACACAAAACGTAGCATTGACATATTTCAAAAATGACTACAATGTACAAGTTTGATGATTATATTACATAGAATTTTACTAAAAAATACAGATATGCATTGTTTTATTTCACAGAAATCAGTAGGCCAGCTCTGAATGAGTAGATGACCCTGAATCATCCTAATTCCCAATATACAATATGGTATTTGGAAAGTGTAAGAGATTCAAGCAGTTCTGTTAACATCTAGGTGTGTATATATATATAATAGGATGTAAAATGCACAAAATGCACAACATCTACAGAGAGAAATAGGGTTTTTTTCCCCCATTATAACAAAATGGCTGTAACATCATTAAGTAGCTATCAAATCAGCTTTCATACTAGGCCAAGGTTTGCAACCACACATTGCAGACTATAGACTTTTACTACTGTTTTCCTATAGTGACTTACAAAAAACTTGTGAGCCTGTACTCCAAAATGGACAAAAATGCAATCTGAAAACCCTTTCTTTTAGATCGAACACCTGAAACTAGAGCAGAATGAGAAAGGATGAAGAATGCCTGAGGTGTGTAACACACTGACAGTGCTTGAGACTATAGTTTTACAGTAACAGTTGACACTGGTGTTGAGTTTTGTGTCTAGGAGGCATGACTGCAGCCATTTGCTAATGATGTTGCCTCCCACTGCTGATACTCACTGCTGATACTCGCAACTGTATAGGAGCCCCTTTCCTTGGCTTTGTCCTGTTAAATCACTTCATTAGGTCGATTTTTGAAATTATGGGTAGTTAATTGCCTCACAGAGTGAGCATTAATTTATTTGAAGCTTTTAAATAACTGATTAGCTGACTGATTTGTCAAGGCTGTCTCTCAGTGCTCCTGGTCTACAGTTTCTCCTCTACAGACATAACAAATGGATGAAGGAACCAACTACATGCAAATGTAATTGGCTTGAATTGGCAAGTAGTGACTGCTAGGGGAGGCATTTGGCATGCACTGACTTCTAAATAAAATGCTGTTAACTTAAAGGTGCCACACACACAGGATAAATCAAAATATAGGAAGACTTACATAATGGAAAGCTTGGGCATCTTGAATAATAGATGTCTCTTCATCCGCTCCCTAGTATAAATATGTACACATACCTTATGAATAATTAATGGATTAATTTCAAGCAGTCTTTGGCAGGGCCCAGCCTCATGGGTTTTCTGTTCAAATAAGCATTCACCCACCACAAATCATGCTATTCGTGGCATCACAAATAGCATGATTTGCTTCACCATTTCAAAGGCTTTGTTTGGTCTTTTTGTGTGGGGCTCTGTCCACAAATGCATTCTTTCATAGCTACTGCTGGGTTGGACAGGCTTGACAGAACGTTGGCAAAAGTCCCATTCAGCAGAATGAATTTAGGTTGGAGCTTAGATTCGGTATATAACTCAGAGTTTAAAAGGATATAAGCTACCAACCTGTTGCAGCTAATTGAAACTTGGCTATTTGAAAACGACAACATTTTTGCCATAATCAGAGTCATTCAGAGTGTTTTGATATGGAATAGAGATCTGAATGTCACAAGTGGAGAAACAGACTGGAATTTCTTTATAATGGTGATGATAGGAACCAGTGCCGGTGCTGTCTACAATGCAAAGATTGATTTTATTTGCAAAACAAAACAGCTAGTGAATCTACACATCTGCTTTTAATTGTGGTAGACCAAAAAAACATCTTTGGGCATTTTCGTGTCTCACAGCACTTTGCATGTACCTTTCCCAGCATGTGTGTTAAAATACGTTTCAGGCCAAAATGATTTGTCAAAACCAAAAAATATCATAAATCAATGTCTCCAGCATCAGACAATATATTTGTAACCTTTTTGTGTCATAGCTTCCTGCGAGGGAGCTTTTATAGGCACTAACCCTAACCCTATCATCACTGTTGTGAATAATTCTGACATGATAAGTCTCTACAGTATAGAGCATTTTACATCAAACCACTCTGAATTACTTGGTTTACATCTTAATAACGCATTACAGAAAAATGTAGGAAAATTGGTGGAATTCCCTTTTCATAACATACTATACATTTTCATTCTGTGCTTGAAACATACAAGATACTAAGCTGCACTTGAGTTGACAATGTAAAATGTCCTGCAAATAAATACACTAAATTATATTTTTTAATGGTTTTAAAAAGACAGATTTCACACAATTAATAGAAAAGAAAATATAACATAAGATGCTTTATTAGACAGTTGAAAAGGAAATGCAGCTGGCTGGTTTCAGTGGAACTTTCATGCAGCTAGCTGCATCTGGTAAGTTGCCTGCAACAGAATTTCTCTGCAACTTGACAGTTACATGAAGCAAATGAAAACAAAACAAAAAAATCATATATATATATATATATATATATATATTTTTTTTTTTTTTTTTTTTTTTTTTTGTGTATACACACACACACATTTGTTTTAATTTGCTTCGTGTCACTGTGAAGTTGCAGAGAAATTCTGTTGCAGGCAACTTACTAGATGCAACTTACTAGATGCAGCTAGCTGCATGAAAGTTCCACTGAAACCAGCCTTTTTACATTTACTGGGATTGTTTTAAATCCAGGGTTGCTAGCTTGTCCAACCTCACTATGAAGCATTGCTATGACAAAACACATAAATAGATTATTTACTGAGTGATAACAAAGTGGCTATTAGAAAGCCAGTAGAATCCTCAGGGTACTGTAGTCCAGTCTTTGTGCAGACTGTTCAGTTTGAACACAGCTCACTTCCCAACCCCCAGAGGGAAATTAAAGTAAGAGGCAGGGCCACAGAGGCTGAGGAACAGGCTGAATTAAGTCACTTATGTTTCTCACAGAGACAATAGCCTTTGTTCCAAATCCTTGACCGACTAACTCTTTCAAATCTGTTTAATTCATTGCTTCATGAACATTCTAGCTTGTCCTACAGCTTTGAACCATGCTCAATAACTGAGTCTTAGGTGTTGCACTTTGTTGGGCTTGATGGGGATTAAAATTTAAAGAATCTTATTTAGATAAAAACAAATGACTGATTTGATGGTGGTAAGCAGGTAAAGGCTGCAGTCCTGTAATAAGCAGTACCCATATAAAGCCAGCTCAACATACAGCCTGTGACATAAGTAAGCATGAGTAAATGAGACTTTAACCAGAGATAGTGCTGTACAGGCTGAGTGCCAACAGTCTGGCACTTTGGCACTTAAACAGTGTTCACATTAGAAGGCACCATGTGGCTCCAGTATGAGGCAGATGTGAGGGCTGTGGTGTAGTTCACCTTGACTTTCTGTGTCTTCTGCATGTGTTGGCTGAACCCAGTGAGCGTTTGAAATATAAGAACAAAGAGATTTTTCCCCACAAGGGCAAAAAAGGGTAAGTGAATGGAAAGTAATATACTAGGGGCAAGTGACTGTTCAGTGTTTCCCTTGACTGGTTTATTTGAATTGTCAGATTGAATCTGCATAAAATTGAACAAATGTGTGAAATTCAAGTTGTCATATTGCTCTGTATTAAGTGTTCAGTATGTCTGGGAGCCGTCACATTTGCCTTGTAATCTCCAGATTTAGAGGCCCTGTTATTAACAACCTAGCAATCATTTTGGGAAAAGGAGTTGTAATTTAATGCTGTGGGGTGCAGTCATTTGGTAACATCTTTGGTGATACTTTGCCAGGCTTTTAATGCAGGTATTTTTAATACACATATTTTATTCTTCAGTAAGTGAACTGGGTAGTAGGGTTCAAATTGTGTGATTGACTTAGCCGAACAATGTAATTCCACCTTTTTGCCATGAAACAGATCATAGCTGCTTGTAGTAGTATGTTTCAAGCTATCGCCCTTTTGCAAGGTGAAGTGTTGTCCAAGTTCTGAGGTATTTGGTTGGATCTGAGCAGCTGCGCTACTGTCTGTTTCCATGGTCATGCTATTGCTTACTCTTGCATGGACAACCGCAAGAAATTTTGGGTGAAGTGTAGGTGGGGATGTAGACTTATTCCAGAGAGCGAAAGTTTTAAACAAATTCATAGCCTCATCATGACAGAGCTCAAAGTAGGGTTAGTAGGCATGGTGCAACAACAATCCTACTGATGTAATGGGTCAAAAGTTAGCCTGAAAAGTTCCCCCCAAAAACTATTAACCATTTAGACGTGTGTCACATGTGCAAAGAACACATTACACGCTGCAAAAAAATAACAGAAAAAAACACTAGCTACCTGATTTTTCTTGTATTATATGTATTGGATCATAGAGGAGGCATACCTTTACAAGTTTAACATGCTGTCCCCAGATGTGTTACAAGATCACGTCTGGCTAAATACTGCTTAGCTCATCGATGCATTTGTCCGTCTACAGGCCATATACACTGAATGCCATGCAAATAAATGGCACAAAAGATAAAATTCAGTAGTTGGACCTTTCTGAGAGCTTTTAAACACAGCTCATAAATCTATAACCCACTTTGAGCCATACTTGAGCTGCTTTTGGAACTGGTCTAATCATTAAGCGATTGGGTTCTAATTGACTTCTAATTCACTAGCTTTATTTTTGCTATGCCAACACCCCAAACCCAAAAACACAGATACAGGACTGTGAAAGTACAATTAACCCAAAAACACACCACATTGCACTGTTGATTTGCTACTGTGCCTCAAGAAAGCTCAACCTCTAGAGGATAACATGAGATGACATTTTGCCGACAGAAGAGGCCAGAAAGTAAAAGAGCTATGTGGAAAAAGAAAAGTCTGAATAAGAGGAAAGGGCTTGGAATAACTCCAGGAGAAAGAAACATCAAAATCTCAGAAGACAGAGGCAGGGTGATGGTTCACAGGGTGACCTATGGAGGATAGCTTTGTACATAAATTGAAGGAATAGTCTGTGTGTACAAAATATGTACAGTGTCTGCCTTTGGAAAACATTGCTAACGGAGCGATTGGGACCTTTAAAATTGTAGAGTCCATTGCTGAAGTGGAGTGAGGCTGGTAGATGGTTTTATGCTCTAACAGTGCTTATAAGATGAGTTTACATTTAAGTTTTCAAAGCAAGCCATTGAGCTTTTGGCAAGATGCAGTATAAACAGTCATTAATTGTTCCCATGCAACTGGAGGCTGCCAGGGGATAGCAGTGATGAATTGGGTATCTGGAGATGCTCATACTTTGAGAGAAGATGAAAGCATGGCATGGGACTCACCACGCTTCTGAGGCACCGAAACATTTCATGAAGCGGATATATTTGCAAATCATGCAGGACTGGGCTGCACTCCAGCTTCATCTGAGTGCTTGAAGCTCAGTGGTGTAGACATTGCCGCAACAGTTAGAATCCAGATCAACACAGGAAGAACACTGCAAACGCACTTTCAGAGCAGTTTAAACATGAAGTGGAGAAAAATGAAATAGATTGGAAAAAAGCCTCTTTACAAATAACTACAGGGATTTGGCATCAAAAGGAGATCCTCCTATAAAGCTGCATAAAGACAGTAGAAGTCTAGAGCTGTTACTGTCCCTCCGCTATACCACTGATAT
The DNA here is from genome assembly GCF_015220715.1 of Pygocentrus nattereri. NCBI lineage: Eukaryota > Metazoa > Chordata > Actinopteri > Characiformes > Serrasalmidae > Pygocentrus > Pygocentrus nattereri. The sequence continues at coordinate 23,083,027 of NC_051236.1, forward strand.
GTAATTACAGTACTGTGCCAAAGTCAGGGACCACCCTTCAATTAATTAATTTATGTAATGTTTAGTCAAAATGACCATTAAATAAAATGAATAAAAAATACAGTTTATATGTATGTTTGTGTAAATATATATACACTGCTTGTGTTCTCAGAACAGATGACCAGTGTCCAGGCCTCAACATCTTTGAATATCTTTGGGATTACATGGACTGTGAGAATCAAACTATGCACCAACTTCTAAAACTGAACTTTACAGGCATGAAAAAATATCTCTGTAGTTTTCTTTGAAAAACTAAAAGTGTGTATCAAGGAAAGAATGGAAGTAGTAAACAAGGCAAAGTGTGGACACTAAATACTGAAAAAAGAAATGCTATTATTTAGCTGTTGAGGCTTCTGGGCATATGTTAAGCTTATGTTTTCTGCTTTTTTTTCCTGAGGCTGAAAAATGAATGACTTGTTCTCAATGGGCATTAATGTGCACTGTGACTGGAAATGAATAAATAAGGCTCTTTAACTCTTGCCTGGTACTGTATATTATTAATTATATAGTTCTGTACATAATGAATTATATTTTCATTCAATTTATATTCTGTTTACGCAAGGCAGTATGAATTATAATAAAATATCTTCTGCTCTACTGACGAACACAAACGTAGCACTGATGGAAAGTTTATAATCTGCCCGTTTGACAGAATTTCTCCACTGGTCCTGCCTTTGTGTGCTGAGAGAAACTCTGGGGAGCAGAGCTGCAAATAAGGTGATGAGGAAATTATACAGTACCGTGGAGCATGGAGTGTTGTGTTAGCATGTCAGCGCAGGTAAATGTTATTATGCTGGAGTGTACCCTTGAGGAGGGGACATGGCGTCATCATAGCAACAGCTGATTAGCACTAAAGCTTTCCATTTACTAATGGTCCAGTACAGATAATGAGGCTGTCATAATGGGCTTTGCTACTGTATGGATTCCTTTTGCTCAGCCGTCTGTTCTGAGTTAAGGTAAGTGGATGAAGCAATAAGCCATTCACCAGGAGAACATTTGTTGAGGAGAACCAGAGAGGATCATTCTGTAGAGCAGCAAAATGAACATTATTAGTGTACGATAAGCTCCTTATCAGTGGAGATACAGGGTTGGTGAGGTGAGTAAACAACAAAAGAGACAAAGAAGCGAGCTCGGAAAGAGAAATCAGGGCAGTTAAAGGAGGGGGAGGAGAGAAAAGAATGGAAGATACAGTCTACAGGGTTAAGAAGAATGGGGGGCAGGAGAGGAGGTGGAATGAGCGTGGGGGGAAGTGAAGAGATGACGTGATGGAGGCAAAAACAAATAGGATAGACAAGGACAGAGGAGGTTAAAGGGAGAAAAAAGAGGCTGAGGAGTTTGCGGAGAAAGAAAAAGATGGAGATGGGGGGATGAAAAATATACAGGCAAGGGGGAGAGTGGGGAAGTCAGTGTGTCAGAAACTGAGAGGAAGTGGTGGAAAACAGTCAAAGCTCTGAGAAACTCCTGATCAAAGCTTACCCCCATTTTTCATTCCTCCACTTTCTTTGATGGATGTATTTTTAGAGTTAGCCAACTCTCACGAGCACAAGACGAGCTGTGTATCTAATATTCCCTGTAATCTGCCAGAACCCAGCCAAACTTTTAATAAACTGACATCCTACCACTGATAACTGACAAGAAAGAAAGCACCTTAAAACAGCTCCTCGCCCTTATTAAACATTTCCCATTTATTCAAAATTCCCTTTCTGACACTTCCTTCCCAAACGTCCCGACTCCTGTCCCACCACAGGCTACATGACAGCAGCAAAACTGATCACTCTATGAATCCTCACAGGAACTTCATTTACAAATACTTTAAAGCAATAAAGCAATCAGTACTTCTGACAGAGAGAGAGCGAGAGAGAGAGAGAGAGAGAGAGAGAGAGAGAGAGAGAGAGAGAGAGAGAGAGAGAGAGAGCAAGAGAGAGAGCAAGAGAGAGAGAGAGAGAGAGAGAAAGAGAAAGAGAGAGAGAGAGAGAGAGAGAGAGCAACAGAGAGAGAGCAGAGAGAACGAGAGCAAGAGAGAATGAGAGAGACTGAGCAACAGAAACACCAACCAAAAGAGACATAGAGGATAAAAAAAAGGAGGGAGAGAAAAAGAGTAATAGAATAAGAGAGACAAAGCAAGAGAGAGAGTGAGAAGGCATGAGAGAGAGACACAGAGACATGAAAGACAGGAAGAGAGAGAGAAGGAGAACAAGAGACAAAGAGAGAAAGAAAGTGAAAGAAGAATACAAGAGAAAAAGCAAATGAGAAAATGAGAAGGAATGAGAAGGAGACAGAAAAGAGATACAAGAGTGAGAGAGAGAGGAGAGAGAGCGCATGAGAACAGAGAAAGAGAAAAAGAAGAGAGAGACATAGAGACAGATGAGAAAGAAAGAAAAAGATATTGAAAGAGAGAGGATAAGGTAGGGGTGAAAGAGTGAGAGAAAGAGAGGCAGATAAAGAAATAAAGTGTTGGAGAAAGACAGAAGAGAGAGACAAAGAGACAGGCAGAAAGAGAAAGAAGAAGAGAGAAAGAGATAGAGAATGAGAGAGAGAATAAAGGAAGGGAGAGAAAAAGAAAAACAGAATAAACAAGAGAGATAAGAGAAAAGAGAGAGAGTTGCCTGAACTTTAAGGAACCAATAGAACAAAACCTCATTAAGTTCTACAGTAGTGAACTGCTTTCTGGGTGCTGCTCAGGCCGTGTTGGAGTGAGTCCAGCACTACTTCCCTCTGGAGGCTTCACTTTTCATTACGTAATAAACTGGACACTAGAGCTCAGTCAGGGTCACCACATAAACACTAGATTTCTGTATTAATCAGGTGTTTTTTTCCAGCTGTCTGTCTCTTTCTCTCACATTTTCACCCTAAAAAGATAAGAAAACAAAGTGAATAATAGAACAGAGCACCATTAAGCTGGACAGGCTTGATAAGAAACTGATAAAAACAAAAAATGAAAAAAATGAAGCATATATACACTAATTATTCCATATGTGTCCATGTGTCTTTTACTTAATTATGACTGAGAAGAGAGAGAGATAGAGGAAGACAAGGGAGAGAGACAGAGGTAAAGAAGGGAGAGAGATAGAGGAAGACAAGGGAGAGAGATAAAGGTAAGGAAGGGAGAGAAGTAGCAGGAAAGAAGGGAGAGAGAGAGAGGAAGAGAAGGGAGAGAAATAGAGGAAGACAAGGGAGAGAGATAGAGGTAATAAAGGGAAAGAGAGAGGAAGACAAGGGAGAGAGAAAGAGGTAAAGAAGGGAAAGAGAGAGATAGAGGAAGACAAGGGAGAGAGATAAAGGAAGACAAGGGAGAGAGAAAGAGGAAGACAAGGGAGAGAGATAGAGGTAAAGAAGGGAAAGAGAGAGGAAGACAAGGGAGAGAGATAGAGGAAGACAAGAGAGACAGATAAAGGTAAAGAAGGGAGAGAGATGGAGGAAGACAAGGGAGAGAGATAGAGGAAGACAAGAGAGACAGATAAAGGTAAAGAAGGGAGAGAGATGGAGGAAGACAAGGGAGAGAGATAGAGGAAGACAAGAGAGACAGATAAAGGTAAAGAAGGGAGAGAGATGGAGGAAGACAAGGGAGAGAGATAGAGGTAAAGAAGGGAAAGAGAGAGGAAGACAAGGGAGAGAGATAGAGGAAGACAAGAGAGACAGATAAAGGTAAAGAAGGGAGAGAGATGGAGGAAGACAAGGGAGAGAGATAGAGGAAGACAAGGGAGAGAGATAGAGGAAGACAAGAGAGACAGATAAAGGTAAAGAAGGGAGAGAGATGGAGGAAGACAAGGGAGAGAGATAGAGGTAAAGAAGGGAAAGAGAGAGGAAGACAAGGGAGAGAGATAGAGGAAGACAAGGGAGAGAGATGGAGGAAGACAAGGGAGAGAGATAGAGGTAAAGAAGGGAAAGAGAGAGGAATACAAGGGAGAGAGATAGAGGAAGACAAGAGAGACAGATAAAGGTAAAGAAGGGAGAGAGATGGAGGAAGACAAGGGAGAGAGATAGAGGTAAAGAAGGGAAAGAGAGAGGAATACAAGGGAGAGAGATAGAGGAAGACAAGAGAGACAGATAAAGGTAAAGAAGGGAGAGAGGTGGAGGAAGAACAAGGGAGAGAGATAGAGGTAAAGACGGGAGAGAGATGGAGGAAAAGAAATGAGAGAGATAACTGAAATAACTCAGCGTATATAAACTAATTATTCTGTATGTTCAAGTGTCTTTTTCTTAATTGTGATAGACGCTTTATGAACTGTACATCCTCTAGCTGTGTTTATGCCCCCAGTTCCTCTGCTCTGTAGCAGTTCTTTGTTCTCCAGGCTGTAATTCTATTTGGCGCCACGAGGTGGCAGTAGTAGACTCATTACATTTCACAGTACACTGATGGCTTCATATGACACTGACACCTTTCTGCAAGGATTTTTGGCATTAGTGTTTAAATGTTTCTCTAATTATCTCTCTT